>NC_133769.1:274469584-274584635 GCF_003597395.2 Chelonoidis abingdonii | reverse complement strand
TGACGAAATTTACCCAGAACCATCCATGACAATCATTTTTGCCCCATCAGCCACTGGACTCTCAACCCAGAATTCTAAGGGGCGGGGGAGACTGCGGGAACTATGGGATAGCTACGCAATAGCTACCCACAGTGCAACGCTCCGGAAATAGACGCTGGCCTCGGACCATGGACACACACCGCCGAATTAATGTGCTTAGTGTGGCCATGTGCACTCAACTTTATACAATCTGTTTTATAAAACCGGTTTATGTAAAATCGGAATAATCCTGTAGTGTAGATGTACCCTAAGAGTAATTTCAGTTATAAGTCCCTGGCTTTCCTGGTCCTAGCTTTTTAACTTATGACAGTGTGGACACTTTTGAGGAATGCGTGTCTCACCTGGGCAGCGGACACACTGAGAATCTCTGTCCAACACTGGTATTGACATCCTACGGGCGAGGCAGCATTTGAAGCCCAGGGAATCAGGCATGCTCCTGTGGAGAGAATTTCGTCCCCCCACAGTTCAATAAAAACCTATTTTTAATCAAGAAAAAAACAGATTTTTTTTTAAGAATAGACGGGGACAAACAAACGAAAAGGGCTGAGTATTAATAAAACTAGAACTAACTGGAGTTATTCTTTGCTAAGTAAACTCTGAGGTGCAGCTAAATGTTCCAACTCATAGTCAAAGGCAGAAGAGAAGGAACTGGAGAGGGGGGAGAGATTGGTCATACAGAGTCAGATAACCATCTGAAGTGGCGTGAGACTGGATCGCACATGCGCGGTCCCACCAGGCACTGCTACCATACATCTTGGATTACAAGTGCAGGAGCGCATGAACACCTAAAGTGAAGCACTCACAGGGACATCACTCGAAGAAGAATCTATAGTTTATTCTGAGAAAAAAAACTGTGGTGAATACTGCTGGACAAAATAAACTGAAGTAGATGTTACTCTTCCAAATATGTTTACAAATGCATACTCAACACCTCAAGTTTCAAGCCAAGTTAAAAGGAAGTAAGAAACAAATTAAATATTATGCATGTGCATTACTAATCTCTACAGCTAACAGAGATTAAAGCAATGATTTCAATGGAACAGTGCAATTGGAAAGTTGGTAGCAGAGTGTGTGAATTAAACAGTCTCTATTAATGTGGGATATATGAAAACATCTTATTATCCACTGGTGAAACTGATAAAACTCAATTTTAAACAATGTCAAGACCTCTAGAGGAGGGTCGTAAGTTCCTTGGACATCTCCCTAGAAGAAGTCCAAGAAGCAATAGTTCACAATAATGAGAACAAAGAATAAAATATGGAAGATCCTGAACAGACTGGAAAATTCAAAACCCAGTTTTTGCCAGATGATGAAGCTAAAATGAAATACTCAATAAAAGGAAAGGAAAGGCTAACATATGGAATGCCTACTTCACTGTTTCAATCCTAACTCAAGAAGATGTGCACTTTCATAAATACACCTCTACCCCAATATAACGTGACCCGATATAATATGAATTCAGATATAACACAGTACAGCAGCGCTCCAGGGAGGGGGAGAGGGGCTACGTGCTCCGGCGGATCAAAGCAAGTTTGATATAACGCGGTAAGATTTTTTGGCTCCCAAGGACAGCGATATATTGGGTTAGAGGTGTACACTACTGTTTCAACGTACAACAGTAACTGCCTGTACTGCTATTATACACTAATAATTTTGCTATTTTTGTATAATTTATTGCTTAATTCTTAGGGTTTTGTTTATTTTATGAAAAAAAGAAGGCGGCTGAGAGATCTTGACAGGAGAAGATGGGATTTAAAAGGGGGAAAGATTAACAAAGTAATTCACTGAAATATTAAGCATTTATGCAAAATTATTATTGGTTTCTGCTAATATGATCCAGCTATAGTTTTCAGAGGTGTTCAGAAATTACTACTTACATCCTGCAAATGAATGTTATCGAGATCATAAGAACTGTTTACTGCTTCAACCAACCAGCTTTCAGGAGTGATCATGTTTAGAGTCAAAAGTAGTGTTTCTGGCATTTCTAGGAACTTTGCCACAGGTCCAGAAGGAAAGAGATTATTGGCTCCAGAGGTCAGTTCTGGCTCCAGAACAAAACGGTAAAAGCTGTTGAAAATAAGTACATCAAAAGATTACATATTATACAATATGCAGGCTCAGCTTTAAGTACAAGAAAGTTCTTGTAAAAAAACATGTTATAACACAGTGAACATTCCAAATCCATTTAATATGTGAATGATGCTTGAGGGTATGTCAGCTTCATGCACCTGTGAGATGTGTTCATGTAATATCTACCATTTAACACATCGGTTAAAGAGTAAGCATGGAAGGAATACTTCCCCTCTCACTCATTCTGGCTTGGGAGAGAGAAGATCCCTCTCCTTCCATACACTCAGTGGTTGCTAAAGTGATGACCCAAGACAGGGAATCTGAAGTGGGAGCAGCAGGAGTAGTTTGGCTGTGGAGTTTCTTGGCCTCCCAGAACAGCTGCCAGTAGGTGAAGCAGCAGCAGCACCTGACAGAAGAGGAACTCCAAGGAAGACATCCTTGTCACTAGCTCCAACAGAAGAAGGGGTACAGATGAGGGGAGAGACATCTCCCATCCTACCAACTACAGTCCAGAAAAAACAGATCCCCGGAGCAACAAAACGGCCCTGTTGGCTTTCTTTCCCCTGCTGTTACTCCAGAAAAGGAGGATAACAGAGAAGAACAGAACAAGAAAATGGAAAAACTAGAGGTAGTGGACAAATGGGAGATTTCCATGGAAGAAGGGGAAAATTTTATTACTGGGAAAAGTAGAAAACTAAGCAAAAAGGCAGGCAGGCAGACTAGAAAAAGTAGTAGCATAAAGGAAGGAAAAGAAATGTGTGAAACTTAGTAGGTCAAAGATATTTAAATATTTGTATACGAAGTCTGGTGCCAAAATAATGCAAGCAAATACCCATTAATGTTGGATTCAGATGTCAGGATTGGGACAGGTGAAATGGAGCTGGGGAGGCCGGATTTCAGATGGAAGACAAACAGGATACCAGGATTCTTATGAATAGGAGAGGGGATAATGAGTTGTTGTTTGAGATGTTGAGGCCCCACTGATTTTGATGGTTTTGGTGCATTTTTAAAATATATATTTAATAGAACACAACTTGCCTCTACCAAATTACAATTAAATATTTAGTAATTTTTTGGAAGGGGGGAAAGGGGAAAAGAAGAGGTAACGCATAAAAATATGTATTTCCCAAACGATCTTAACATTTTCTAGAATGCAGAAAATTGCTTTAGGTATTTCAAAATTTTGCAAGGTTAAGAATTCCTGGACCTTCCATTTTTTAATGTACTGTATTTACATCAACACAGATTCTCCTTCCAGGTCAAACCTATGTGATAGACATGGCTATTGTCATAAACATGTGCTTTTGCTTGGATGTTTAGGACCTCCTGCAGACCAGGAATACTTTCCTGATATTTGTTCTCTTTATACCCATCCACTTCCCCTTGTTGCATTCCAGCATTACAAGATGATACAACACTGCATCACCACATGACTGAGACCCCATCACATTAACTACCACAATTTTGAGTCCTCCTTCCTGTTCTGATTTACTTTACCTACTGCTCTACCAGAAGTGTGTGAGACATTTTAAGAAATCTGGTTCGTCAGGCAATAGTATAAAATGATTAATGTGGATTCAAAAGGTCAGGGTCAAACACAGAGTGTACATAAAAGAATGAGAAATTTTTTGATCTGATAATTTTCAGGTAGCAGCATCTCTTCACATTCCTCGCTAATAGTTAATCCTCCTCACCTATAGATTTTGGAGGCCGTCCAATGTTGTTGCTGGACACTCGAGGACTAGGCCTTGCCCTTCATCTCAGGCCACCAGAGGAACTCTTCTAAAGCTGTAGAAGCTCTCCAGTAACCATGGGTGGCAAGTTTGTAGAAATTTTAGTGGTGCCCAGAACCCACCCCTACAACTCTGCTCCCTCAAACTCCGCCCTCACCTGCCTAAGGCTCTGGGAGGGGGTTTGGGGAGGGGAGGTCTGGGGTGCATGTCCTGGGCTGGGGATTAGGGTGCAGGAGAGGTGCAGAGTGCAGGCTTTGGGATGGAGTTTGGGTGCTGGGTGGAGGAGGGGGTGAGGGAAGCAGGCTTTGGGACGGAGTTTGGGTGCAGGCTCTGGGCTGGGGGTGGGAAGGGGGTGCACGCTCTGGGAGGGAGTTTGGGGATAGGAGGGAGTGCAGGAGTGAGGGTTGCGGGACTGAGGATGGCAGGGATGCATGATGCAGGAGGGGGCTCAGGGCTGGGGCAGAGGATTAGGGTGCAGGGGGGATGAGGGGTTCATGATGCAGAGGGGGCTCAGGGCTGGGGCAGAGAATCACAGTGCGGGAGGATGAGGGCTCTGGCTGGGACTGGAGATGAAGGGTTCATGATGCAGGAGGGGGCTCAGGGCTGGGGCAGAGGATTAGGGTGCAGGGGGATGAGGGTTGTGGTTGGGGATCAGGGGTTTGGGGCATTGGAGAGGCTCAGGGCTAGGGCGGAAGGGCAGGGTAAGGGCAGCCTGCCTTGCCATTAGTGATTGGCAGGCACTAGGACCCTGGGGCAGCAGACAGCAGTTCTGCCGGGAGCCGCTCCGCCTAGGAATGTGCTACACCGGCAGCACAAGCAGGCATGGGAGAGGCGTTGCACTGCTTTCTTTCAGGCAGGGACATGGCAGGGGGGGGACACACAGGGGGAGGGGTGGCAGGTGGAGGCCGGGACCTGCTCCAGGCAGGGATGTGGCGGGGCCGGGGGGGGGGCCTGCCGGGGGCGGGTNGGGGGGGCCGGGGGGGAGGCCTGCGGGGGCCGGGTCCTGATCCAGGCAGGGCCGGGGGAGAGACCCAGCTCCAAATATTGCTGGAGTGGGGCCCTCAGAATATTCCTAGTGCCCGAGCACCACAAAAGTATATAACCTTCCGCCTACGCCAGTAACTGATTGTTAGTATTAAGACAACTTGACATAATATATTAATTAGTCCCAAAACAATTATATGCCTAATTTTCCCTTTAGACAAAAAAAAAAAATCAATTTGTATTCTGGTCATTTACCAGATTATCAGGGTGGTTTGAATGAGGAGAGAAGATATTAACAGAAAGAAAATTAACAGGTAAGAAGTTTCTCACTCTGTTGCCCTGCTTATCTTCTCATTCATCTCTGGTGGGAAATGTCAAGCAGTGAATTACTGAAGTAGAGAGGGAAAGGATAAGCAGAGTTTCAGTTATTATACTGGAATAATAGGAAGCACGGGAGATTTCACTGACACAAAGCACGACATCATGCGGTAAGTAACTCAGTTGCACCTTCCTATCAAAGGATGCTTCTGAAGAGGAATGGGATCTTACTTTGAAAATCTCTCTCAGATGAGGAGTGTACACTTTTCCCCTACGGCCCCCATAGGTACTTCTGGAAATAGTTTCCCAGATGCCTAGCATGCCAACTGCTAAAGGATTTTTACATCTTGCCTGAAGCAACTGCAGTCCATTTATGCCACAGCATTCCAAAAAAGTGCCAAGGGTTAGAACAAAATGATGGGAGAACTATTTCCCAGGAATTATGGAAAGATTAACTAATCTTAAACAGAAAAGTTTCTGGAGCTATAAGAATAACCTTTTCCTTATGACAACAACAGTGTAGTTCTTGTACAGATAGGGGAACTAATTCCAAAACTTGCCTTTTAGAGGTAATGGCCACGGCCACAGGATTGTGTAATCTGTTATTTTGACTACTCTTGCCATCTGACGATACTCAAATGGAGAGTCTGACATGCCTACCTATGCAATGTTATTAGGGCTGGTACGCACATTTTTATCATGTTTTGTTGCAGGACTCCTCCAATCAAGCACTCTGGATAAACTCTAGCATAGCTGAAATCATCAGAACTTTGTGATTATGATTATATATAGTGTGACATTTAGAGGCTAAGGACCCATTGGCCCGGGTACTGTACAAACCAACAGGAAGTCCTTGTCCAGAAGAGCTTTCTGATTCCCCTTACACCAGAAATGTAAATTTGACCAGACCAATGAATGACATATCCCAGCTGAGTTCTATCTGCATACCAAAATGTAACAACAGCCTAATGGACAAGGCATGCTGAACTACACTTCTCTTCCAATGCCCAGGCTGTAAACTCTAAGTGCTTCTGGTCAGGATGAAGGAATCCCTATTTCAAGAGGTACGGTCTTTTCTATACATGCATTCTGGGTTCCCTCGCTATCAAGCTAGTCCAAAGTCCTTTCTGGGCCAGTGGAGGACTAGCAAGAAGACTTCAAACTCTTCCTTTTCTTCTCTTATGTATCCTTTATGTGAACTGACTTGAAAGTCAGCTGATTCTTCTCTGCCAAAGACATTATTTCCATTTTTGTGCTGAAGTTTTGACTCCCTGGTTTTGGAAGAGATATAAACATTCATGCCTCAATCATAAGTCAATCTCATGTATCTAATAATGCTTGAAATGGAAGATTTTTTTTTAACATTAATGAGCTCCTTGTAAACCACTGTCCTGAAAAAGTCCAGAGGAGGGGAGGGGAGGAGGAGGTGCATGTGTGGTGCTTCCCTTGGCTATTTATAGGGAAGAGGTAGTATGCTATTGATCCTGGCCTGCGGACCATTCAGGCGAGGTGGGTTACTGGTACAAATACCTCAATTGTGGAAGCAGATTTCTAGATGTCCCTGGGAGCCTGAAAGGTTGCCTGCACACTCCACAGGCTACCCCATCTCAAGTTTTTGGGACAAACAAAAAAAAAATGGAATGAATCCTATTCCTGAGAAAGTAAAAATTTGAGAACTGAATGCACCAACTAATGTACCAGAATTGGGACATCTACTGGGGATGATAAATTACCTTGGTTGGTACCTACAAGACCTTTTTACAGTGACAAATCACTGAAAGAATTGTTGAAGTCCAACAAATCTTGGCTCTGGGGACAAAATTCAGAAAATGCCTTATAAAAGGTAAAAGAAATCTCAACAGCTTCAGTTCTCAAGTACTACAATGGACACAAACCCATAATGGTCACTGCGGATGCAGTCAGCTATGGCCTAGTTAGTGTATCGTTGCTCCTCTCTGCTAGCCGTCCTGCTGGTCGCTCCTCTCTGCTAGTTGTCTTGCTGGCCGCCCTGCTAGCCACTCCTCTCCGCTGGCCGCCCTCCTAGCCACTCACCAATATGTCTTCAGCCCCCATCCCCACTACTTAACACAGCTCTCAGTGGTTTCAGCCTTTTAGTAACTTTAGTGATTTCAGCTCTTTAGTGATTTCAGCTGTTTGTAGTGGGGCACCAGTACTGGCGCACTCAGAACCACTTGCCCAAAGTAGGTCTAATGCTTAGACCTAGGAATCAGTGATTTCAGCTCTGCAGCATGTAACAAGACTCCTAATGGAGTCAAAACTAGCTCTGTTATTACACAGTGGAGAGAGGAGGGGTCAAAGGGGTCTTTAGGGCCTTCAGAAGGGGCACACACTACCAGGTTCACATACCTGTCCCCAGCCTCTCTCCGTTCACTAGGCTTTGGAACCCATGTCCCTTGCTTAGTGAGTGCTACTTTGTTGAGGGCAAGTCCATCATATCCATCATAAAATGCCAAGTACAGTTGTACTCTCCTTGAGTCCATAACCAGGATAACAACACTTTATTACTTCTGCCCCAATAACAAAGAAATAGGGGTCCCACAGCAGCCAGAGAGACCATTTGGACAAACTTTCCCTTCGTGCTAGGCGGGGTGGGTGTGCCCATGCAACAAGATCAGCCCCTGAGGTCCTTTTCCACAACTCACCGCCCAGATGTCAGGGAAGAGTTCATTCTGACTCTGCTTACATAAGGAATCATCAGTTTACTGGTTGAAGGATGTGATTCATCAAAAGGTCGGTCCTCGGATTGTGTTCTGCACCTCTCTCTAGGGAAACCTGAGGAATGTAACCAGGATTCCCTCATCATGACAATTCCAGTTGCCAATACACGCAAGGCCATGTCCGCGGAATAAACCGTAGCCTGAAGTATGGCCCTGGTGACCAACTTGCCTTCCTATAAAATCGCTTGGAATCAAATACAATCCTGTTGAGGTAGCTTATATGTTTATAGTTTATAAAGTCATATTTGGCCATCAATGCCAAGTAGTTAGAGATCTGGAACTGTAGCCCAGCCAGGAAAAACCTTTCAACCCATAAGGTCCAGTCTCTTACCCTCCCCGTCTGCCAGGAATCGAGAATGGATGTTTTTCTTTGGTCTGTCTGACACAGTCTGTATTACTAAGGAGTTGGGTGGAGGGTGTGAAAATAAAAATTCTGACTGTGGCAGGGAGCTGCTAGAGAGGTCTTAATCAGCTCCTGCCACTCCAGCCCCAATCAGGGGGAATGGATTGGGGCTGGGTAGATATCCTGATGTTTGACTGGTAACGGACAACACCTGCCAACCATGTTAGCAGGAGCTATAAGGCCGGGAGGAAGGGAGAGGAAAAGGGGATGGGGAGACTAGGAGGGAAAGGTCAGGCTCAGACTGAGAGGGAAGTGGGAGTCTCCTAGTCTGTGGGTGCCCAGGCCCATGGTAGCCCAAACTGTGGTAAAAATCCTGTATATAGTTGGAAACTGGCAGTGCAGACCTGATCACAAATAAAAAGCACGAGTGTTGCATCAACCTGAAGTGTCACTGAGTCTCTGAGAAGAGGGGGAGAAGGACTGAACAGAAGGGGCATGGCGTGCACCCTGTTATACTGACCCTTTGTGGGGGGATGTAGTACCTCTCCTCAGCCCTCTTCAGGATTAGTGCACACGTGGCTGAGGAATGCCACACAGTGTGTGTCAGTTGAAGAATGGCATCACTGATTGGTAAGGCCACCCCCTCGGCAGTGCTGATATGTGAAGAATGTCTAGTAACTGGTGCTGACTGTCTTGCACCTCATCCAGGGGGATCACAAGAGCATTGGCTATTCTCTATAGTTCTTGAAACTGACTATAGTCATCTGGCAGGGAGGAAGAGGTCAAGGAAACAGTAGTGTCTGCAGATGATGAAGAGAATCTCTCTGGATACGCTGGTACTGGATTGATTGGGGCATCATCTAACAACATTTCTGAATGTCTACTGGATGAAGAGTGGGGTGGTGAAACTGGGGAGTTCTCCTGAGCCGAACGAGACTGTTCCGAAAGTCTTGGAACATAAACTCCAATATGGCCAACCTGGTTGATCCAAAACTCCATAAACATAAACTTGGGGCCATAAACTCCAATATGGCCAACCTGGTTGATCCTGTTGTTGTTGTATTTGTGCCCAAGGAGCTGTATACCAGCTTCTTGGGTAAGGCAAGGGAAAAAAAACTGCTACAGAACCATCAGAACCCTCTGGTAGTCATGTTCTGGAATGGACGTGACAGACTGTGCCAAACATCTGGGTCCTCAGATTCAGAGGAATCAGAGTCTTGCATGAATGGCAGTGCCAATGGAGCCACCAGAATGGGATGCACTGGAGAGGTATGGTCAGCAGGAGGTAGATGTAATGCAGGAGACGGTGCTCTCTGCAGAGTTGAGTGCACCGGAACAGGCAGAGACCTTGCTCCTTCCAGGGTGAACAGTTCGTCAGGGAAGGAGTGTTTCTGATTCTCCCAGAGTCTATGGTATTCAGTCTCTTGACAGGACTGGAACTGGTAAAAGTGCCTATCTCGAAAACTAAAATTCACAGAATGCCGGCAGAGCCAAGGCAGGAGGGATACCCGGGGATCTTGTGCCAGGCAAACAGATTAGCCTCTCATCACTCTAGTGCAGTGGTCCCCAATGCGGTGCCTGCGGGTGCCATGGTGCCCACTGGGGCATTTATGTGCGCCCGCCTAGTGCCCAGCAGGGGAGAGAAGCCGCAGCTCCACACCGGGGACCGATAACTCCGGGGCTGCAGGCTGCAGGTGCCGGTGTTCTCTGTCCCTGGCAGGGGCGGGGCCATAGCGTTGAAGCTGGAGAGAAGCCACGGCCCCGCCCCTGCCAGGGACAGAGAACTCTGGGACTGCAGGCTTCATTCTATGTTAAAGTAAGAAAAATAAATATATTTGGACTAGCAGTTCAACAATGTTTTATTTTTTAAAAATAAATAAGATGAAAACTGTATGACATTTATTTTGTAAAAACTCCTTAATTTTTCTTACAGGTAGATAAAAAAAGAACAAATTCACATGGTAAGGTGAAAGAGTAATTTCCAAATAATTTAATTAATACCTTTTACATGTAAAATTACCCTTTTTATCTTATGGATTCATATATTATGTAATATTAAATATGACATTTTTTGTATTATTTAATGTACAAATACAAAATAAGCCTTGAAAAATTGTTGGTGCCCGCCACACTCTTCTGAAAACATGAATGTGCTATTGGCCACAAAAAGGTTGGGGACCACTGCTCTAGTGTGTCTTGCAGTGTGTAGCTCCTCTGTGGCCAGAACTTGTGGACGGTGCAGCTTCCCTCTTGGACTTAGAGGAAGACTTACTGCCACGCTTATGCATGTGCTTCCATGGCTCATGGCTAGGCTCCAATGCGGGGTCCATAGCACTAGTACTGGCGGATCCTGATGGAGGCTCCACAGTAGGGGGAGCACTCTTGGATTGCTCAGGCTGATGTATGGGGTGTTCCCTGGCCAGGATCTGATTCCAGAGCCATGGCTACCTCCATGAGGTGCTTCTTGAGGTGGAGAGCTTGGCTTTCTGCGTACAGGCAGAGAAGGAAAAGCAGATACTGCACCTGGAGGCAATATGGGCTTCCCCCAAACAGTACAAACAGCATTGGTGTTGCTGCTGATGGAAAATGAACAAGGGCAGGAAGCACAGACTTTGAATCCCGGGCATCTTTAGCATAATCCACTACCTAGATGCAGGAGCTGGGGTCGGGGAGTATGTTTGGCAGGAAAAACCACTGAAGTGGAGTCCCACTGCTAGGAGTTACCAAAGTACAACGAAAAACAAAAAAATCCTTGCCTTGCCCTTTACCACCTCAGGCGAAACCATATGGCAATTCAAGGACATATGTGTGGATAGCTGAGCAATGATACTTTGAAAAGCTCTGGTTCCAGGCGCATAACCCTCAGTGGAATATAGTAGGGACCATCACTTGCAGAAAGAGGAAATAATTAAAATCACAATGGACCAAACTATGTTGCTAGTCTTGAATAAAACACTGTTAAATAAAAGTATTAATATTCTTTTGAGATTTTTACTCTACCCCTCAAACACTTTGGACTCCCTAATAATCCATGGTAACTGACATTTTTCAAAGCTCCATGTTATTAATATCTGAAAAGACTAAGTGTGACAATATGTTTAAAGAAAAATCCCAGGCATCACAATTAAATCCTTACAAAAGCAAATGCCTGATAGTTAATTCAAACCAAAAGTATTACACATTCATCACTTTTAGAACATACGTGTTAATGGGAAAGCCAAAAGAAGACAGGAGGCAGAATATTCACCAGAAGAATGAGACCATTCTGTATATGTGAGCAAGTTCAAATTGGCCTAGCAATTATGAAGCCCTACAATTATTTATTTCCTGCATAGAACCCATTTTATGCCTGAAAGAATGCACAAAAACAAGGAAATTCAAAATATGTAACAAATGATTTAATTATTTTGGTAGTGACCCAGCTTCCTGATTATTACACAAAATTAAAGTAGAAAAAGAAGTGGACCTAATTATGGGTTACAAAAGGTAGGTGAGGTAATATCTTTTATTGGAGAAACTTCTGTTGGTGAGAGACACAAGCTTTGGAGTACTTTAATGTTATTGTTTAGTTAAACAAAAGTACCAGAAACACTATACCAATTAGTTATACTAAGAGAACAACTGAGTCAAGAATTGTCAATCTTGCACTTCAGTTTAGGGAGGGTGAAGGAGAAGCTATTTCCAAAATGGATATTTTCCAGTGACAGCACATTCCATATGAATGATTCCATACTCAAAGTAGAAATTTCTGAGGTCCACATGTGAAGTCTTCCCAAGGATACAAAGTCTATGCAGAATGCTAGCAGAGCTACAGCAGCAGAGACCAATGAACTGTTAGAAGCCTGTATCTTTAGAGAAGACTCCAGCTATAATAAGGTCTTCTTTACCCATCAAAGTGAGTTATCATTTGGAGTGGATGTAGACAGCTATTCTTCATTTTAATCTTTCACCAGGCAAGAATGAAGTGATGCTTATTAGAAGGGGGAAATGCATTTAAGAACCAGCTGAGACATTGCTTCTACCTTCCACTGTAGACCTAAAGCCACCATTTGTCAAAACGGTACCAACCCTCTGTGTCCTATCTGACTCCCCACTAAACATGGATGACCAGACAGCATCAGTATCTAAAAAAGTCTTTTTTCACCTCTGGCTCACTAGAAAACTTCCGTCCCTTTCTCGGAGATGAAGACCTGGCCACACTGATCCATGAACCTGTCACCTCCAGGTTGGATTACTGTAATTCATTGTATCTGAAACTGAATGTGAAGACAATGCACAAATTCCAGCAAGTACAGATTGTGGCTGCCCTCTTCTGCATGGCTTAGAGTGCTGTGAACAATCAGACCCATGCATTAGCCCCTTAACTAACTCCCAGTCAATTTCCACCGCAGTTTGAGGTTTTGGTCCTAATATTCAAAACAATTAATGGATCAAGCCCAGCTGCGATAAAGACTGAATTTTGAATTACAAACCACCATACCAACTGCACTCTTCCAGGACAAAATAGATCACAAAGGCCAGGACAAAGGTGCAAGAGACCTGGGGACAAAGCATTCTTAATGAAGGGGATCCTGTAAAGGATAAAGATAGATTCCCTGGTGTCTGAATCTAACCTTCAGAACCATCTACATTTTCACTAAGTTTCTGGGGACTAAAGAGAGACTGTGGGCTTGTCTAGTCGGTGAGTTTGTGCACATCAAGCTCTGCTGTAAATCACTTAGATTTACTCTGCTTTGAAATGGGAATAGATCAAAGTGCACTAGGGAATTCTGAGTATGCGATATCAGAATCCACACAGCCTGTTTGTGCACATCATACTAGTGCACTGTAGATTTATTCTCCAGTTTCTATTCACTAACTCACCATCTAAACTAGCCCTAAATGAGAAAATCCAGTACTGGAAGTGTAAACTCTCATATGCGAAACTTAGGACTCTCCTGTGGCAGATGAAAGTATGTGACCACTTCAGCGACAGACTTAGATAGTCTCCTGCAGACAAAGAGCTAGTCTACATTATAAAGATTTTGCTGGTACAGCTATGCCAGTATAGCTATACCATCAGAGCCTGTTAGTGGAGCTGCAGTTTATACCAGCATTAAAAGATTTTTTGTCAGTATAGGTAAACTGTAAACTGCCTTCTCAAACAACATAAGCTATATTGGCAAAATGACTCTTGCAGGTATAGCTGCATCAACACAGGGGGGTGCCAGCATAGCTATATCGGTCAGGGGTGCAGATTTTTTCATGCCCCTGACCAAGATAGCTATGCTGACAAATCTTTGTGGTGTACACTTGGCCACAATCTCTAGGGTTGTTGAAAGTCTTCACTCTCAGTCTACTTTTCTTTATCCATCTGATCAGTCTTTTGAGATCTATCAATTCTTGTAATCCTCCCATTTTTTAAGAACAATGAAGATGGAGCACACACCAAAGGATCATTGTTCTGAGGAAACTGGCTTTATTAGGAGAGGGAAAAAAGAACAGATACAGGGGAGCATTCAGCTCCAGGGAAAAACAGTAGCAGAAAACTTCCAGAACTATCTGTCAAAGATTGTGAGGGCTCAAGAATCTTGAATGTGAGCAGTCCTGCCTTTTAGAAAGATGGCTGGTGCTTCTGACCTTTGTGTTGTTCTACAGTTTCATGACTTTCCTTAGAACAAGGAGTTACACTTCTTTCAGAATGTTTATTGAAGAAATAGTCTTGAGTTTTGCAAAAGGGACAAGCACAAGTACTTTTTCTAAGACTTTTCTAAGTGTTATTCCAAATAAGCACCTTCATGCAAAATTAGGTGAAACCATTTGATGGGTTGCAGAAGAGAATAAAATGGAAATACTAAAGAATAAGGAGGAATTCCATAAACACTTTAAAGAAAGAATGAGGATTAAATATTTAAGTCACCAATAAATGAAGCGGATATTATGCAGTTTAGTTAAAAGACCCCATGTGTAGCTCTCTCAACTCTTTTTGATGTTTGAGAGATTAACTGTTGAAGAAAAAACAATGGACAAGAAACTTTCAATTGGTGTTTTTAAATGTAATTATTTTTGTGATTTTAAATTTGAAAAATGTTTTCTCATTAATTACTTTCATCTCACACAATGTATCTTGTTATGTATAAACCACTACAGTACTATTCAATTGAAATTCACAGAAACTAATTGGTCCAGCAGCAGGAATCAGCCTCCCTGAAACATTACTGATTCTTGAAGAGATTATATCACTGCACCTTCTTTTAGTCATATAATATCACATATTTCAAAGAACAGCTATAGTTTCCTACTCACCTCTTCAAAGGTACTTCTGACAACTTAGATCTAGAGTTCATAAACAGCCTCAGTTTCATGTTGACAATATCTCCAAGTACCTAATAGAAACGAGAATTTTTCCATATTAAAAAAGGGTTTGGGTAGTTATCAAAATTCCTTGGCTTTGAAAACAAACTATTCTCTTGACAAATCTTTTTTCCAGTGTGATGGGGTGTATTAACTCAACACTAGAACTGAAGGAGTTAAGGGGCAGTGCTCGGCCCAGGTGACTCCATTCCCCTTAACCTGAAGAGCATGCTCCAGCTACAGGAAGGGGCTTTAAATGGAGCCAAACGAATCAGATGGGGGAAGATGAGAGAACAGGGCAGATCTGCCCTGAGATTTCCTGACCAAAGCTGCTACAGAAGTCTCCACTGGGAAGGGAGGGACTACCTCAGAAACTCCCAAACTGTGGATCAGTAGATGGGGTCATGGATCCAACAGGCAAGATTTGGTATGTGAGATGATGTCTACCCGCAAACATGTCTGGCCCTACTCCACAAATGTCACACCTCCTGGCTGTGTGGAGGTGGCTGTGCGAACACCACTCTGCCATTAGCACGACCCAGCTAAGCAAGCATCCATGTGAGAGACTTGAATCCAGAAGATTCTTATTTGTGGGCAGCAAGCTTATCTACAGAGCATTCTCTCTGCTTGAGCTGATAAGAGTGTATGCCTTTTCTGAAATGGGAATCTGCAATGTCTTGTAAACTCCTTAAGGCAGGGCTCATATCTTCTTTTATGCGACCCAGAGTACCCTGTTGGCACTCAGTAAAGAATTGTTTTAAATCACTGTCTCTGTGCTGCAAACTCCTGGCTGACAATGAAATTATTTAGCCTCCCACACAGATGACGACTGAGTATCTCAGACAGATGAAGCAACAGTTTGAAACCTGTTCCCCCTGATTTGGACATGTCAAAGTCTGACTGTGTGAAATCCCTTTCATTGCAAGCCTGATGCCATGGATTTGCCAGCAGCTCAAAACAAACAGCTCATCGAAATGTCCTGCAATCGAGCCTGAGAGGAACATATGTCCAACTTTCTCTCCCAGAGTTCTGGTTCACTGTCAAGAATGATTATACTGCACTCTCAACACATGCCTTGAAACTGATGGTGCCATTTGCAAGCACACATTCAGTGCACTTGTGTCCATCAGGTCACAATATCCATCTACCACTGATGTCACATCAGAGATTAGATGTGCAATTTCTAACATGCTGCCAGACTTTGAGAAGCTGTGTTGCAACATGCAAGACTATGTCGCACTTTAAAGAGCGCTAAATAACATGCTGAATGGGCAAATTCCTTGAATTGCTTGGTTGCTGTGTTGTCTGTACTGTTTGGGGTCACAGGAAACAGTAGTCTCAAAATAGGGTCATGCAGGCAAAAAGTTTGGGAACCCTGGGCTGAAGACTGTTATCCCTGCTTTTTTTTCCTTTTGCGATTTTAAGCTAGACTTTGAGACTGTAGAGGGGGATGGATGGTAGGAAGTGGCCCAGGGAGGCAGTCTTGAGGTATGCCCTGCTGCCTGACATTGGTTGTCTCTCATAGGGCCCTGGGTCAGAGTCTGGTGGAGGGGAAGGGCTTGGGGTTCCCTAACCAACACCCTTCCACCCCACTCAGGAGTAAAGAGAAGACAGACACACCGGAAGCCTTGTGGCAAGGGGGAGCCTCCTACAGGGGCTAGGAAACAGACTGAGGCTCCTTCCGCTTTAAGGACACAGGACCCTCTAGAGTTCATTGGACACAGATACTGCTAAAAGGGAAGTTGAGTTAAATTGGGCTCAGCTGCCACCCACCAAAGGGCAGGCCATCCCAGTTCTGGAGGAGTTGCCAACAGGAGGCACTAGAGGCCCAGGGGGAACACTAGGTGATGCCACTGCTAAGCTCAGCCTCCTGTCAAACCCTCTCTAAAGCTTCAGTAACCATCAGTATATATCTTAAGAATTCTTTCAGTTCTAAGTATCTGCAGTAAAGAAAGATTATTGTCAGTTAATTTAGGTAAAATATAGACCTGCCCTAAAATTAGTTCTGATCCAGCATGGAATATCCTCCATAATCTAAATTTTAATACTTTTTTCTCCAAAATATTAACAATTTTTTTTTAGAAACAGCTGTTGTCTTCATTTCCTTGCATTATGTATTAAAACTTTTTTTAATCTGTACCTTCCAGTTTAAAGCTAATGTTTTCTCTCTTATGAAATCTATGTTGGTTCTGCAACAGCAAAGTAGCTAACATTCAAGAATTATGCTGATATTACCAATGATGGATCAATGATGTGTTAAACACTTCATCCCACAATTTTTAAAGTATTTCCACTTAGTCTCTTATTTCTTTCTATCTGTTTGTAGTCATTTCTAATGCACACATCTCCATAATACTGGTACCTACGTGCTATATAAAAAATGAGAATAATGCTTCTTGCTCATATTTCTTTTGTTTTGTGGACAACTCATGGTTTAATGCTGAATTCTCTGGTGATAATATAAAGGAAAGCAGATAAACATAACAGCAATTAAAACTGGAAGGTTAACACTGTTCAGAGTCATAAGGCTGCTTTTTAGTATACTTAGGCTGCATTTGATACAAGGAATCTAGCTCGGCTTACTAAGTGTCACACTTTCCTCAGACTAGTTTTTGAATTATCTGGAACTCCTAACTGTGCCTTTGTAACCTAACAAAAGCCTGTTCATCTTCTTATAGTCTTAATACACAACAATTTTAAGTTTCTCCAATACAGTATCATGAGACTAGTTTGAAGCGACTACCAAATGACACAAGGTATTAAAAAAATAGAATGCTTTCATCAGAGCACACAAATCATGAATGATTTTGCTTAAACTGCTCATAAATGATTGGGACACTAATCATTTACTGGGGGATGACTCCTTAATATTTTTGTTGCACTACGTAACACAGAGGATTTATGCCATGGATAGTTACCATTATTATTACTTGTAGAACACTGAGAAAATGTTTGGTGCTTTACAAAACAATACATAAATATAAACCCAGCACAGAAAAGCTTATGGTCTTGGTGCCAGATATATACAAGACAAGATACCCAGAGATGACCCAACTTAGAATCTTTTCCCTTTGAGTTTTATGTGTGTATGTGCTTGTTTAAACAAATACACTCTTCTGGAGGAGGTGTAATGGTTTAATGTTTGTAGGGCATAACGAAATAGGTAGAGCTGAATAGTTTTTCAATAGAAAATGCAGTTTCTGAATATTTTTATTTGGTTTGCTGAACTGACTCAAAATGTTTTGTTCTGACTCATTTCAACATTAAACCGCAACTCGCCTCTTGGGACATGAAGTTCAGGTCCCCATTCTCTCCTGGGCTGGGCTCCCTAGGTGGGTGGCATCTTTCATGATGCAAAGCAGCCTCTCCTTTGACTAAGTGGCGTTGTGCATCATGAGAGTTACACAGCTGCAGGTACATCACAGGAGATGTATTTGAGCCAGGGAGTCCAGTTCATAAAGGAGAACAGGAACATCAGACCTGAACTACAACTTTCAGGAGGCAATGTACCACAACAGGAAAATACAGTTTGTGCATCAACACAATATTTTGATTCAGAAAATATCAAAATATGTTGATTCAGAAACATCATAATGTTTCATTTTGATTGGAAATGTTAAAACTTAACATTTCATCACTTCTGAACTGAATTTTTCAGAATAATTTGTTCTCTGACAAATTGAAATTTGGGACAAAAACAAATGTTGAAATATCAGAATTTCCCATGAGATCAAAATTTTGCTTGGCTTCATCCTCAGGAGAGTTATGAGTGAGAAGCAAGTGGGAGTCCAGTGTACCAAGACTGGAAGGACATTCCATGCACAGGGAACATCATGGAAAAAGGCATGAAAATGAGAGTTGAAAAAAGAAACAACTGTGTGAGGCTTGCATCATTTTTAAGGGGAAGGAGGTAAAACAGACTGCAACAGGAATCAAGACAGGATAGGGCAAAATTGTGGAGGGCCTTGAAGTCAAAGTAAGAAATTTAAATGTCATATGGGTAGTCTTAAAGGAATGGCATAATATGACTCATGAGAAAGGAAGGTAATTTTAACAGCTTTGTATCCATAGTATTCTCTCTCAAGACCAGGGCTTCTCAACCATTTTCTTTCTAAGGCCTGCTCATCCATAGTCCACTTGTGCCAGAACAACTGTTTTTCTGCAGTAGATTAAAAGCTATATTAAATTTAAAGTCATACAGTTAAACACACACACTATAAAAACGAAATGGATAATATAAATACACAAATAAAAAACTAAATATTAAGTTCAAATACTAATATGCCTGTATTTTCCCCACTGAGCAGGGCTGAAGCCCAAGCCCAAGCCCTGCCACCTGGAGCTCCCTATGGTTTGGGGCCCCAGGCAATTGCCCTGCTTGCTCTCCCCTAATGACTGACCTGCTGAAGCCAGTAGGTTTCAGCATATCATGCAGGAAAATTAACACATTCTCTGGTTAAAGAAAAAAAAAATCCATGTGTCCAGACAGAGCAAGGAAAAACAGCATTTATTTTCTGTATTCTCTCTGATTTATTTTGGCAGATCCCCTGAAATCTCTTCAAGGCCCCCCAGGGGGCCATGAACCCTCAGTTGAGAACCACAGCTCTAGATAATCAACAGTTACACACAACAGAGGATCGTTCTTGGATATTCTTAGTAGCACTAGCCACCTGAAGGAACATCCATTCAAGCACTGAAATTAGGTTAGATTTTATGGATATATCTTCTAATGAAGACATTAATTTTTTATATTGTTAAATGTATATTTGACCATTTTAAGTTAAACTAGTCTCTCAGATAAATGTTAGGCTGTAATTTTTTTTATTTTTTTTTTTTATATTTCAGGTACATACATGTATTTCATGCCAAAATAAGAAAAAGAAAAACATGCTTAGTACAAGATAAAGTACACAAAACTACAAATTAAAAGAAATTGTCATTGTCTTACAATCAATAAATGTGCCATCTTCTGTGCTTCTCTTGTTAAAGGATCAACAATAGCAATAACATCATAGAATGGTTCATCCTGTTGAGGATCTATTTTTACTATGCTGTTAAAAAAGATGTAAAACGTAAGTGAAATGAAAAATTCTAAATTAGACTTGTGAAAATAACAATCAACAAGTTTTTAGTTCTGCATTTATCATATTTTTAGCACTTTACATCACCTTTAAGAATTTTTCAATATAAGATATTGCTCTAAACATACATCAGAGTCTCCTTGTGAAGTGTCCAGAAAAGCATAGTATGAACAGAAATACTCACCTTTCTGTTCATTATAAACCTTTCATGCAAGCAATATCAGCCAGAATCAGTGTAGTGGTGTGGCTGCCTTTGGAGCTGACTTTAGGACTCCTCCCACTGTACCTGGTTGGAAAACTGTACTTCCTGTTGCTTTTGCAAAAGTTGCAGGAGGAAGGTCTGGGTCTTTTGCTACTGATCAGCTCATAGACAGACAATTTTCTCCATCCTTCCTATAACCATTTTGCTCCTTGGGGGAGTCAGAGGGCAGGTCTTTGATCCTGCTGACTACACAAGTTTGTGGCTGCCTACTGAGCACCTCCGCATAGCCAGGGGTTGCTTTACAGGCATCCTGCCCCTATTACCCACTCAAATACTCCAGATAGTCTATGTTGTAAGTCACAGTAGCCCTTTCTTGGGCTAGTTTAATGTCAAATAAAATTTACACAAACCTCAGAAATCTTAGTCATAAAATAATCCAAACAGTCTTTAATATAATGTCCAAAATCATAAGCTCAATCTTAAGTCACCAGTCTCCAGTCCCACTTTATCCCTTTCTCTATTTTGAATCATCAGATTTTGAAAGTATCATCAAGAGTCAACAGTGACAGAAATTTGATTTAAAACATTAATAAAAATAGAAACTGGGTAATGTTAAATATAATAGAATGGAGGAACTTGTTTGTCCCTCCTAGACAAGGATTTGTTTTGACAAACCGGATTAAAAAGGAAATAATGTATTAATCATAGGTCCTTGATTAGAGGAAGCTGTAGACATAGGAATGAATAGTAGGCCCTCATTAAATGCATATGATAATAAATCATGCATTGCAAATATGATTAGTGGATTTCCACTATTTTTCACTAAACAATGTATCAGTTAGGTGCTGCCAGGAGTGTAGCCAGTGCGAGTGATGTTTCACATCCTACAGTCCCATGAGAGAGTACTATGTCACCTCAGTAATCCACAAAATTCAATAATCTCTACTGGGTCTTTCCACATCAGTGCAGATTAGTGAGGTTCTCTTGTAGCTGTAGTTTTCCTGCTATTTTGTTTAACTACTTTCAGGTTTTTAAATTAGTAAGTAAATATAATGTACTGATTCATCATCATCTCTCCCAGTACCCCCACTTCCAGAATCAATATAATTCTATTTGTCACCTTTTTCAGTGTTGATTAGAAATAGGTAAAATGTGTCAATCTTTTACCATTACTGACCAATATACTAGTAATGAAATTAAGATGGACTGTGTTGCTCACTGGTTTCCTGAATTGTTTGTAAAATCAGTTTCTTCTTTTAACACTACAAAATGTTTACTGAAGATTGCACACAGTACCTGAAGCATTAATAACATTTAATATTAAGATGCCATAGCTATATATGCATTATGATGACAGACTGAACTTACCTGTGTTGCTCTTTGAGAAATTCAACATTTTGTCTAATGACTGTTTTAGGCAATGAAGAGAGAAGGGCATCCACTTCCATAATCAAATCACTGCCACTAGTACAATAAAACAAACTTAGTTAATATGTGACTTTTCTAATAAAAAGGGAATAAAAGATTAATTTTCAATGTATATCTGTGTGCATAAAAGACTATGTAAAATATGATTTCTTGCTGTTGTTCACTGAAAAATTCCCTCTGACAACTCCCATGAGGAGCCACAGCTAATCAGTCCATCTTTTGGCTGCGTCTTATTTATTCCTAGAGTTTCTGCACCATTTTAACTGAATTTTTAACTGTTTTATCTCTATCATTAATTTTCTTCTGTCATTTAAAAAACAAAAACTACAGTTAGCTATCACTGATACTGATATGAGTGCAGTGCTTAGTCAGGATCATGAAACAGGGCTTTGACCAACAGCATATGCCTGTAAAATCAAATGGGATGAAGCAGGAATTTACCCTATGTGAAAAAGAAGTGTTAGCATTAATTTGGGCCCTACAACATTAGGAATATTTGATAGGACTGTCCCCAGTGTTTCTTAAAACACCCCACTCTCTGGTAAAGTATGTGCTGACAGGAAAGACTAATGATGGCCAAGTTTCTAGCTCCCGAATAGCTAGGTGGACATTAGCATTATTAAATAAAAATGTGAGCATGGAAAAGGTGTCAGTTCTAGCTCCAGTTTCATATGGTCTTATGGCAGAAGAGGAACAGCACAAGTGCCTCCTGCTTGGAATCCCGCCAGAGGACTGTTTATTGTTCCAAGGTGAAGCACTGTTAGGGGATAGCAGAAAAAGTGTCCAGTAATCTGGTTTGTAGATGGGTCTAGCTACTATAATGAAGGAAAACCACACACAAGATATGCTGCAGTAAGGGTGTCAGATGGGATTGTTTCTAGGGAACAGTGTATACCTCACTCAGCACAAGCAGCTGAAACTGTGGCAATGGCAAAAGCACTGGAAAATACACCAATAGATAAGAGGGAGCTATCTTCACAGATTCTGAGTGGGTATTAAGAATTGTAGTAGACTGAATGCCCCAGTGGAAGAAAAGAGGAATGAGATCAGCAGATAACAAGCCTTTGCACAGGGTGGGAAATTGTCTTATCGTTGGCACTTAGCACAGCAGAGAACAGAGCCAGCAGAAATGGGAAAGATAAAGGCTCACAAGAAAAGACACAAAGGAGGCTCAGTGAAATAATGGGGAAAATGAGGAAGCTAAGGCAGGAACCAAGGAGGGGACATTGTGGCAGCCACAACTCCCAATTAGCGCCAATAGCAGGCGGGCACAAAACAGAAGAAATAGATCTAATATCCCTACAGAAAAGAGATCCAGAAATGAAAAGGCTTGTAGCTAAAGTGGAACATCAAGGGTGGAAAATTTGGCAGCATGATACAAGATTGGTTCTAGCCACCAAAATGAGAGAAAACATGCCAATGACAGTTGCCTCAACTGAAATAAGTTCTGAGATGATAACCCTAAGCCATAATAATGGACACCTGGACATGGAGAAAACTCTCAGCAAAACGCAAGCAGCAGGGTAATATCCAAATATGAGACCTGATATAGAGCAGTATGTAAATAATTGCTTGCCTTGTGCTTCCAGTAATGGAAATACTAGATTGGTAAAAGGACCCTTAGGTCACCAAAGAATGCAAATTGATATTAGCCCATTAGATAAAACTGCAAAAGGGAATCTACATTGCTTAGTAATAGTGGATGCATTTACAAAAAGGGTTGAAGCGATACCCACATGAAACAATACTGACCTAACTACAGCCCACATCATAACTGAGCAAATAATAACATGATGGGATGTTCCCCAAGAGACTGATTCTGATCAACAACCACATTTTGTGGGGGAAACCACAAAGGGACTCTATCAAGCATTTGGTGTTAAGCAAAGATTACATAGAGCAGGACACTCTCAAAGCTCAGGACAGGTAGAAAGAATGAAGAGAACAATAAAAACAGTCCTGAGGAAGGCGGTATATCAGCAAAGTAAGGATTGGGACCAGAAACTCCAATTAATCTTAATGGCAATTACCAAAACTATAGCAGTACACAGCATAACTTCATTTAAAGCTATGACTGAGAGAGAGAGACAGTTTCCTGGACAATGGTGGGTAACCAGAGTGCATCCAGATGAGCTGCAGCCTAGAATGCAGACAGATCAGTGGATGCAGCTGCTGCTAAAATCTGTAGCAGATACTAACAGGCAAGTGGCAGTAGCACTTAAAGCAAATGCAAGGCAAATGGACGTGAGTGGCCGGTGGAGCCCCTCTTTGGGGAGGCTAGCCCCTGGCTCCACCCCTTCTGCCCATGCTCCCCCCAGGGCCGGAGCCCCGAGCCCCCCGACACCGTGCAGCTGCAGCTCCGAGTCCCTCCACCCCCTGCAGCTGGAGCCCAGAAACCCCCTCTCCCCTTGCAGCCAGAGCCCTGAGCCCCCCCTCTGCCTGGAGGAGGCCCAAGTCTCCCCTTCTCCGTGGCCAGAGGAGCCCCTGGCCAGCTGGAGCCTTGACCCCCCATCCCATGGCCAGAGGAGCCCTGGGCCAGCTGGAGCCCCCCAGCCACATAGGAAAGCTCTTGTCTCCCCAGACACCAAGCCGCCCCACAGGAAAGCTCTTGTCTTTTCTCTTCTGGACAGGGGCGGCTCTAGACATTTCACCTCCCCAAGCACAGCACCATGCCGTGGGGGGCGCTCTGCTGCTCACTGGTCCTGTGGCTCCGGTGGACCTCCCGCAGGTGTGCCTGCAGGAGGTCCACCGGAGCTGCGGGACCAGCAGACCCTCCGCAGGCATGCCACCGAAGGCACCCTGCCTGCCGCAGGACCGGCAGAGCACTCCCCGCAGCATGCCGCCCCAAGCACGCGCTTGGTGTGCTGGGGCCTGGAGCCGCCCCTGCTTCTGGAAGAAGAGCCTGAGCTTTTGATATGCACCATGCAGGTTCTGGGGTGTCTGAGGAAGCGATGTGTGTTACTCAGCGTCCTGGGTTCATCAGTAATCTCCCTTGGGTCCAAACTCCATAGCTTAAAGGATTCAAATGGAACATTGAAGTCCCTGGAGCTGCATCCTCCTGCTACTGAGAGAAAGTATTTTAAGCCCCAACCTCCCCCGTGTTTCTACCCTCCCCAGTCTAGACAGGACTTCTCCAGGAAGCAGGGTAGGAATAAAAGATGCAGACCTCTCCAGCTTCTGCCCAATCACATTCTGCCCCCTCCCCCACTCATCTCCCTCCCCCCAGCGTCTCCAGAATGCAGCCAAACAGCTGATCCTGGTGGGCAGGAAGTGCTGGGGAGGAGCTGATCAGCAGAGCCCATGCCTGGCGGGAGGTGGTGAGGAGGAGGGGGATGAGTGGTCCCTGCTGGTGGATGCTGAGCTCCTACTATTTTTTCTCCTGGGTGCTCCTGGGCTGGAGCACCCATGGAGTTGGCGCCTATGGATGGAGGGATGCTAGGACCAGACATAGGACGTGTCCCCTACCACTGCATGATTACATCTTGAGTGTGCCAGCAGTATGATCTGGGACCACGGTCACAGGTTCATGAGGTCAGAAAACTAAAAATTGCCTGGGCTATGTTGGGGCTATCAACATTCAGGTCATGTCCTGTCTAATCTTCCTGAGGACTCTTGGTATGAAAGGAATTGGAAGACAGGTATACCTAAAACCCATGCAATTAGAAATCTGGTGCCCATGGAATTAGAAAAACATCTGATAGGGAGCTGTGACTGGCTCCCCCTCTGGAGCAGAATCTATGTCACTTGTTCTGGTCAGATGCAATCAGGTGTAAACCCAGGCACATCCCCCCCTGCAAAAGATACCTCACAAAATGAAGCATCTGACTGACCCTTCATTGTTGTCCAAGAATTGATGACTGAGATGGTCTGCTAAAGTGTTCTGTAGTCTGGGACTGTGCAGGACCACTGTTGTGATGCAGTGACTGATGCACCATTACCAAAGGGGGACTGCTTTCTGGCACAGCATGACAGGCAAGTTCCTCCATGTTTGCTGATAATAGTACTTTGCTGTGGTGTCCTGGAACACCTGTACTGTGGCACTTTGAAGTACTGGGAGGGAAGCTATACGTGTGAAACAAACGGCTCTCAGCTCCAGGATGTTTATTTGAAGATTCATCTCCTGGAAAGACCAGAAAGTGGTCCAAATGGGCTTCCCATTCTGCTGTGGACACATCTGTCACAAGTGTCATGTTGTGAAGAGATGAGGAAAACGGTACTTCACTGTAGACGAGTAGAAGGTCCTTCTACCAACCTGAAGAGAGGACTTTCTGAGGAATCATGACTCTATCTATGTGGTATCTGCCAGGTAGTTGAACTGATCTTAACCACTCTTGCATGAAGCACAGGTGAAATCTGGCAAATTGCATCACGTAGATGCAGGAAGCCATGTGACCCACGAGTTTTAGGCAGATTGTGGCTGATATTCTCAGGTGAAGCTGCAGCTGGTGATTAAATTTAGAAGGCAAGAAATCTGTCTTGTGACACATAAGCTTTTGCCACTGAGGAGTTCAGCATTGCCCCTATGTACGCTGTGTTTTGAGCAGGCGTGAGAGTGAACTTGGCTTTGTTGATTCTGAGGCCTTGTTCAGTGAAAAGGTTGACGATTATTCGGATCATATTGTTCACCGGTTGCAGTAACTGACTTCAGATAAGCCAATCATCAAGTAATGGATAGACATTAATTCCTTGCTTACTCAGGAATGTTGCCACCATCACTAGATACTCTGTACTGGTAGTGAGATTTTCCCACATGAAACCAGAATTATTTCTTGTGGACTAGGTGAATTGCAATACGAAAGTAGGCATCTTGCAAATTGAGAGCTGCAAACAAGTCCTGAGGATTTAGAGTGGGAATTATGGATAATAGAGTCACCATTCTGAACTTGAATCAATAGATGAAGTTGAGTCATTGAGGTTCTAGGAAGGGGTGCCAACCTCTTTTCTTCTTTGGGACCAAGAAATAGAACCCACTGCCCTGCAATTCCATAGGCATATTTCCCATTGATCTGAGCTGCAGGAGGAAATCCACTTCCTTCCTGAGGAACATCT
Organism: Chelonoidis abingdonii; assembly: GCF_003597395.2. Lineage (NCBI taxonomy): Eukaryota > Metazoa > Chordata > Testudines > Testudinidae > Chelonoidis > Chelonoidis abingdonii. The sequence goes on along the minus strand of NC_133769.1, from coordinate 274,558,317 downwards.
TGTGAAAAGCATTCTTCTGGTTTTTTTCTGAAAAGAAGCAGCAGACAGAGCACTTCTGTGGTATTTGTACTTCCCCCAGACAGAAGAGGCACTAAGAGTATATATCATGGATAGGGATTGCTCCCTCCCAAGACAATCAGGTCTTGAATCCAGGCGATTTGGACCCTGCCATGTCATGACGGGGGAGGGGGAGAGAGAGAGGGGCATGTGGGCTCAAAACCCCTAAAATCTTTTTTTTCAATACGCCAAAAGGCTTAAAATACTAAAAACTAACAACTATAACTATCTTAGCTGGAAAGATAAATTGTCTCTTACAGAGACACAGACACTGCAGATGTTCTATCTTATCACCAGGGCTGGCTCTAACTTTATTGCCCCCCACCCCAGCGAAAAAAAAGACCGCCGCCCTGCCATAACACCCGCCCCTCCGCAAGCGCCATGCCGCCAACCCCCCCGCACGAGCCACGGAGCAGCGGGGCTACGTCGTGGCCACCAAAGCCCCCACCCTTAGCACCGTGCCGCCAAAACCCCTGAGCACTGCATAGTCAAAACCCCGCCTCCCCGAGCGCCACGCTGCCAAAGCCCGGCCTTCAAGCGCCGCGCCGCCAAACCCGAGCGTCACGCTGCCAGAAGACCCTGTCCCCGCCGAGGCACTGTGCCGCCTGAAGCCCCTGCCCCCTCTGAGTGCCGTGCCGCCAAAAGCCCCCGCCCCCCCAAGTGCCGCGCCAACCCCCAAGCACCATGCCACCTGAAGCCCCTGCCCTCCCGAGCGCCGCAGCACTGAACCAAAAACAAAAAACCCGAGCACCGCCCTGCCCCAAGCATGTGCTTGGTCAGTTGTGCCTGGAGCCGGCCCTGATTATAGCCACAACCACTAAGAAGGAACTGAATCTACAAGGTGCCAAAGGGCAAGCTGGGGACAGGCTACTCAAAAGATTCCAGTCTTGCACACATAGGACACACATACACACACCAGAATTGGAATACATGTGGACAACCACTCGGAGAACTCATAGATAGACCTGAACACATCAAGGAGAAGAGAGAGTCTAGTATATCAAGTATCTGAGTGTCAACTTGAAATAAACCATGTTGGTGAGCCCAGACAGTAAATCTCTTTCGCTTGACATAGTATATATGCCCAGTGGAGTCCATTCCATTATATATGAGTATGTTCTGGACCTCTGAGGAGCAGGTTCTCTCTAATAGTATCAGCCAGCCTGCATCCACATTGTGAGGTGTAGGGAAGATGGATCCAGATGGAGATTTTGCCCGGCGCTTTCTAGTATTAACTCTAGCTGAAGAGGTAATCTGGTTGGAGGAGTAGCAGGGTGCTGGTGCAAAGGCACCTAATTAGCTCCTGCTTAGCCAGCCCCAATCAGGGGAAATAGATAGGGGCTAGGGAGAAGTCTGGTGCCTGGCCTTTAGAACTGGCTGCACCCGCGGGCCTGAGGCTTCAAGGGCTATAAAGGCTGGCTAGCAGCCAGAAAAAGAAGAACGGCCAGGGGAAAGTCAGTCTCCAGGCTGAGGGCAGACTCCATGCAAGAGAGGAGATTTTCAGGCCTGCAAGCTCTGTAAGTAGTATCACTGGTGGTGAGAACTTGTGTAAATAAAGCCACGGGTGCTGCAGCACGAGAAGTCTCTCTGAGCTTTATTGGGGTAGCAGAGGGCCTCATGAAGAGGGATGAGCAGAGGACCCTGTTACAAGTAGGGGCTTGTCCAGGATCCTCATGCCAAAGACACAGTTTGGTGACCCAGCAATGGAGAGCACCTGCAGTGGCTCACTGAGCAACAGACTGAAATGCAGAAAGCACTGCAGTCCTTCCAGCAGTCCCACCAGGTAGAGAGGCAGGCTCTAATGGCTTGGCAGGTAGAGCAGCAGAAGGCCCTACAGGACTTCATCAAGGAGCAGTCGACTGTGCAGCAGCAGCTCCTGCAAAAGCTGGTGAGTCCTGCTGTGGGAGATGGCATCTGGGCCCCAGGCCTCAGGCTTTGTAAGATGGCCCCAGCCGATGACCCCAACGCCTTTTTGGGTACCTTTGAGCAGGTGGCCCTGGGCGCAGGATGGGACCGGACAACCCGGGCCCTGCGGCTGGCCCCCTATCTCGCTGGAGAGGCACAGGCCGCACACATGGCCCTGACAGTCGCCCAAGCCAGGGACTATGATGCAGTGAAAGCAGCGCTTTTGGACCGCCTCGGGCTTTCGGTTGAGAAATATTGCCAGAATTTTCGCCAGCCCGGTGGGCGGGGGGCGTGCGACCCTGGGCCTTTGCTCAAAAATTAACAGACTGGGCAACATGGTGGTTAAGGTCCAATGCCCACACCGTGGGACAGATAATGGATCAAGTGATCCTTGAACAGTTTATACAATGCCTCCCTGACAGTGGGCGGGTTTGGGTGCGGCGACATCAGCCGGCCACCCTAGAAGCTGCCGTGCAAAGAACGGAGGAGTATGCAGAGGCTGACTTCCCACTGAGGGAGCATTGAGCCCCATGGGACACAGAGGATGGCAGGAAACCCCATGAGCCCACCGGGGAGAAGCCAGTAGACAGGCGACAGGAAGAGCCCATGGGGACCCCGGGCCGCCCAGGACAGCTTGTATGCTGGTGGTGTGGACAGCTGGAACATAAAAGTCGGGACTGCCCTGTGATGGAATGTGGGGCAGCTGAATTTTGTGGATGGACTAGGATTGGGGGGTGGAAAAAGAGGCATGGGTTGGCCACTATCCCAGTGTGGGTTGGGAAAAGGCCCCAGAGGGGTCTAGTGGACACTGTCTCGGCTCGCTCCCTTATACAGTGGCGCTTAGTGAAGTCACATTGGCTTATCTCTGGGGAACGGATGTTAGTGGAACGCATCCACGGGGATAGGGAATATTGTCCCGTGGCCCAGGTACCCCTTGAAGTGCAAGGGCTGTTTACCTGGAAGCAGGTGGGGTGTAATTGAAGGGTTGGCTTACCCCGTGGTCCTGGGGCTGGACTGGTACCCTCCCCAGGAGGGGAGAGAGACCATGGGGAAGCGACCATCAAGGAAAGGGGGAAAGAGAACCCTGGAAAGAGAGGGCAAGACCCTGGTGGAGGTGGACCCGAAGGAAGGGAAGGCCCCACAACCTCCAGGGGGAAAAACCGAGCAGCCTAGACAACCAAGCCAAAATAGGGAACCTGAGGGAGTAACTGAGAAGCCAAGGGAGCTTCCTGGGCAGGACTACCTGGGGGAGGGAACCCTGGGGAAGGTGGAAGAAACCCAACAGGGGGAGGCACAACAGCAAAGGGACAGAGGACCTGGACCAGAGACAGGGGGCCAACTCAGGGCAGCCGGCTCTGAGCCATCACCCCCACTAGAAAAGGAAGAGAAGCCTCTGGAGCGGCCGGCCCAGCCGTGTGAATGGTCTGAGGACCTCTGGGTGAGCGTGGACCTGTGGGGTGCCCCACCCCCTACCCAATGCACCTTTTGTGGGTGGGATGTGCCAAAGCCCCATGGGGCTGTTCCTGGGGATCCCTCGGCTGGGCAGAGGGCCCAACCTCAGAGTAAAATCCCTGGCCGAGGAAAGCGAGGCCAAGGACGGCCAGGCCTGGCACCAGCTTAAGGAGGGGAGGTGTGTAGCAGGGTGCTGGTGCAAAGGCATCTAATTAGCCCCTGCTCAGCCAGCCCCAATCAGGGAAAAGTCTGGTGCCTGGCCTTTAGAACTGGTTGCACCCGCAGGCCTGAGGCTTCAAGGGCTATAAAGGCTGGCTGGCAGCCAGAAGGAGAACGGCATCTGAAGAAGTGAGCTGTAGCTCAGCTCACGAAAGCTTATGCTGAAATAAATTTGTTAGTCTCTAAGGTGCCACAAGTACTCCTGTTCTTTTTGGCCAGGGGAAGGTCAGTCTCCAGGCTGAGGGCAGACTCCATGTAGGAGAGGAGATTGTCAGGCCTGCAAACTGTAAATAGTATCACTGGTGGTAGGAACTTGTGTAAAATAAAGCCAAAGGTGCTGCAGCAAGAGAAGCCTCTCCTGTGCTTTACTGGGGCAGCAGAGGGCCTCAGGAAGAGGGGCGAGCAGAGGACCCTCTTACAGAGGCCAAATAAAGAGATTCAATAGGCCTGACAACCAGAATTGCCTTGGCCAGCCTGGTGCCAACATGACCATCTGGGCTGAGTTCTGTCTTAGCTTCCAGTTGGAAAAGTATTTGGAATTATTGGAATTGGAGGGCATGCATATATTACTCTTGAAGCCCAGGGGACAAGAAACGCCTCTGACAGAGAACCCAGACACTGACCCTTTCTGGATGAGAATCTAAAACATTTCTTATTCTTTTTTGGTGTCTATGGAGGGTCAGCCCCATCTGGTGAATATGTCCTGTATGATACTGTCTTTCACTGTGCTCACTTGCAAACTGCCTGCTGAGGTGATCTGCTAGAACATTCTGCAGGCCTAGTAAGCAATGGGCCATTGCAGTAATTTTCTACCAAGTGCAGTACTTCCACAGATGCACAGCTTATTGAGAAAGGGCGGTGGATCTTGCTTCTCCTTGCCTATTGATATATACCATAATTGTGGTGTTGTCTTACATAATCTGAATGGTTCAACCTTTCAGAACTGGTAGGAATTTTGTGCAAGCCTGATGAATGGCCCTCAGTTTTAGAACACTGGCTGCATTTCCTGAGCTAACCAGAGACCTTGAGCACCCCTGAAGCCTGAGACAAGCTCTTACTAATGACCAAGGTTAGGCTCATAGCTGTTTGATCAGACCAGGAGTTGGCAACCTTTCAGAAGTCATGGCCCAAGTCTTCATTTATTCACTCTAATTTAAGGTTTTGTGTGCCAGTAATACATTTTAACGTTTTTAGAAGGTCTCTATAATATATTAGTAAACTATTGTTGTATGTAAAATAAATAAGGATTTTAAAATATTTAAGCAGCTTCATTTCAAATTAAATTAAAATGCAGATCTTATCAGTTTAGTGTGATCCTTGCCCTTTTCCTTGCTGAGTTTTCCAATGTCTGGCACGTATTTGGATACTTTAAGCTGCACACAGGCTTCTGAATGGTCAGTTGTTAACTGGCTCCAAGAGGGACAGAGGACAGATTTCATGCGTGAAAACACCTGTTCACACAGGTATGTGGATCCAAATGTGGAAAGCATTGCAAACGCAAATTTCTTCAAACAGTTAAATTTCACTGTCAGGAACGTCCAGTAGTCAGAATAGAGGCCCCATGATCTCCCTCAGAAGCTTTAAGTGCACTCTGCAGATCTCCAAACTTTGATGCCCACAATTCTGAGCTTTTTAACTGAATTAGCTGCATTTTGAAATCTTCAACACTCATCCACTGAAATACAGACAAATCCAAATTGCTTTCATTGAACTTTTCAGGTTTAATTAGAAACAAGAGCATTGGGCCAAATCACTGGAAATCTTGAAATCTGTCAGAAAATTCTTATTCCAGTTCTTGCATCTACATTCCAATCTCATTGACACTGACAGTGCAACATATCGATAGCTTGTTTATGTGTTGGAAGTAGAGGAAAGCTGAAGTTCGAATATCCCGAGAAAAAACTGCTAGTTTTATAACAAACGCCTTCCAGGTTTCATAAAGATCCAGAACCGTTTGCCCTGCACCTTGGAAATGGAGGTTGAGTTCGTTTAGGTGAGCGGTGATGCCAGTTAGAAACAGAGCTTACACAGCCATTTGTCATCATCCAATTCGGGGTAGTTTTGTCCTTTTTCTGACAAAAAGGCCTTGATTGCATCAAAACAGTTTACAAAGTGCACCAAAACCTTGCCATGACTTAACCATTGAATGTTGCTGTGAAGTGGAATGTCATTATAAGCACTGTCCATCTCTTCTAGCAGTGCTTGAAACTGTCTGTGAGTAAAAGCAGATCGAGTAACATGGACATTCACAATTTGCACCACTGTATTCATGACATTATTAAGCTCTGAGTTAGAAATTTTAGTACACAGGTTTTCTTGATGGATGATACAATGAAATTTGACTGTCAGGCAGCCAATTTGATCTTCAAGTAACTTTACAAATCCCTTCTATTTTACGACCATGGCAGGAGCACCATCTGTTGTCACACAAAATATTTTTCAGATGTCAACTCCTTGTTCTTCAAAATCATTTACAAAAGTTTCCACTATATCTTCCCCCTTTGTTGTGCCATGTGGGGGGTTTTAGGCAACAACATTCCTCTTGGAATTTCATCAGAAGCACAATATCTTGCAACAACTGCCAAATGGGGAACGTCATTTATATCCACACTCTCATCAATTGCAACACTAAACACTGCTGTGTTTTTTAATGCAGTCATCTGCTTTTCATTAATGTTTTCTGCCATTTCGTTTACGCGTCTCTCAACTGTTCTGGCAGAGACAGGCAGTTCTTTTATTCTGGATACGCATCTTTATTTAGTAAATCATTGAACAAAACCTCTGAACTGCTGAGAAAAACGTCTTTTATATACTCCCCATCTGTAAATGGCTTTCTGTTTTTTGCAATGCACTGTGCAATTTTATAATTTCCTTCTGTGGCTTGATTTTTACTTACACTTAAGCATTTAAAAACATTGCTTTGCTTCTCATATCCTTCTACTGCTTTTTTGATCGATCCAGTCTTGTCTGCTTTGTCAAGAAATGTTTTCCCATGCTTCATTTGAAAATGTCGTCGAACACTTGATGTGCAACAAACACCACTTTCACAACAGAAAGCACAAACAGCATGCTCCTTCTTTTGAATAAATCCAAATGTGTCTGTCCAAGAAGGCTGAAATGAACGGACTCTAACTTTGCTTTCTTAGGAACTGACATTTTGTCAAATGTACCTCTCAACTTACAGTGGAAAAAAAAATCACAGCAGAGAGCACGCACAACGTCAAAAGCAGTGCGCTGTTCCACGTGATGTGACAGTGACGTAAGCAGCAAATCAGGACTTAAAAATATCCCAGTACGGTGACTCTGGAACAATGTTTAAGGTAGGGATGCTGAGATGCGCCCTGTCTTGCCTCTGTGTCAGTGGACCACAGCTGGAAAGAAGCTGCAGAGCCCTAGGCCGGCACCTGGGACCCCAGGATGGCAGCAGAGCCCCTGGGACCAGTGGCGGGGACTGACAATGGGCTAGGCGGGGCTGGCGTCTAGGACCCCAGGATGGCAGCACAGCCCCCAGGACTGGTGGCCGGGACCCGGACTCAAAATCATCTTGCGTGCCGCCTTTGGCACGCGTGCCATAGGTTGCTGAACCCTGGATCAGACATACTATGGTGTCAAATCTTTCTTGAGTCAGATAAGCCTGTGCTGTGGTAAAGTCCAGTACTGTCCCTATAAGTTGTATTATTTGGATAGAAATGTAACACAAACTTTTCCTTGTTGACTCTTAGTCCTAAGGAGGTGAAAGGCACAGTACCTGGTGAATGGAGTAGTTCAAATGCTAAGGAGATCTCCCCCGAATGAGCTAGTAGCCTATGTAAAGGAAAACTTGGATTCCTTGTTTTCTCTGGTATATATCCACTACCGCCAGGCATTTGGTAAACACCAAATGGATCAAATGGTAGAACCCTATACTGGTACTGGGAATTGCCTACCCGCAACCTCAGGTATTTCCTGTGGGCAAGATGGATAGCTGTATCAGAGCATGCATCCTGAATGCTGAGAGCTGTCTACTAATCCTGTCAATACAGATGGAATTACTGCAGCTAGTGTTACAATCCTGAACTTGAACTTCCAGATGAAGGTGTTCAGATGTCTCATGTCCTGAATTGGGTGCCAGGCCCCCTTCAAAAGTATCAGAAAGTAATGGGAACAAAATTCATTCCTCTCCCCATAATCAAAGTATTGTTTCCACTGCTCTGAGACTTAGAAGTGAACTCCACTTCTTGATGGGGCATGCTCTCATGAAAGGGGTCTCTCATGACAGCAATCTCTATCTTTTTGGCTACTTCAGGCTCTGTGATGTGAGAAGTATACCTGTTTCTGATAGGGTTGAGGTCTAAACTCTGGTGCAAACACTTCCAAAGATTTCACTGCTGCCCTAGAACCTTTCAAAGAGTGCAGGGTCTATTTGTTTTGGCCCTTAACAATTTACATCCCTCACAGGCAGATGTACCTGTCAGCTGCACCTACTTAAGTATTCCAGATAATTGTAACCAAGAAGATCTCCTCATGGTTATCGATGAAGCCCATGGCATGGACTTGGTTGTGCCTGTTTTTTCTGTTCTTGGGCTACCATCACTGCCAGGCACAGGATGAGTGTAAAATTTATACCTCCTGTTTGCACGCTTATACAGTGATACCAGAGACGCAGGTGACTGTCAGAGTAATTTAGCTGGCTCTAGCAGATTTTCATTTATTGGTGTCATTTATTGGTGAGCCAGGAACAGAGCAGAGTCACTGGTACTGGAGTGGGTGCCCAGAGGGACACTTCTTGGGCCTTGAGCTACCTTTTGACATGGCAGAGCAAGAGCATTTCTGCTTTTGGAGCTAGCACCCAGAGAGGGTGACCTAGATCTATGTCCCTGAGAGGAGCTATTCTCCTTCCTTCCCTTGACTTCAGAAGTTGTACTGGTTCAAGAGGAGGATTTTTTTGAAACATTACTCACAGAGCTTCAAGCTCAGGAGCTGACAGGAGCACCAGTTAAAGACGATTGCTCAGGGATTTCAGCCCCACTCACTCCAGGATATAAAGAGGGATGCATGGACCCCTAGAGCAAAAACAGCTTGATGCCAGTGTATCTTGTGTTTTGTGTTCTGTTTAAGAATTACTTGCAAATAGCACATCTCTCAGGAATGTGTTCCTCATTAAGGCATAATAAACATCTGGCATGCCCCTCATTACAGGCATTACTGCCTGGCAAGAAGGACAGTTTCAAGCCCTGCAGACTTTTGTTCCACCATAAGAGCTCAGCCTGGAACCAGGAAAGTCTCACAGGGGGAAAAAAAAAGCTTGTTTTGCTTTTCTTTATTTTTTTAAAAGGAAACATTATGAAAAACCTAGAACTAAAGACTAACTAATCAAGTAACTATCTAAAGTTATTTACAACTATTTACACAGGAACAGTGAGTGGGAAACTTGGACTATGGCTACGCTAGAAAGTTTACAGTGGCACAGCTACAGCGATGCAGCTGCACTGCTGTAAACTAATGTAACTGCTCTAAGCAGACAGGAAAGAGGTCTCCTGTTAGCTTAACTACTCCAGCCCCATGTGCAGCAGCAGCTATGTCAGCAGGAGAGCTGACACAGCACTGTCTACACTGGCTGTCTATACCACTGCTTAGGTTGGTGTAACTTTTATTGCTCAGGGGGTTGCTTTTTCACACCCCTGAGTGACATAAGTAACACCACAGTAAATGGTAGTATAGTCATAGCCTGAGACACTGCCAAAGTGCCTACCTGAAGCCACAGGCAATAAGAAGGAACTAAGGGATACACTCCACGCTTTATGCCTTTGGATGAGAGGCATGAATGAGGACACTTGGAGAATAAGGGAAGTCCAACAGAAGATGCTGTCCAAAAGAATCCAAACTCGGACACATGCACTCTAAAAGTGGAATACCTATGGACAAACACTGAAAGAAGACCTAGATATCCTCTAGAAGGAAGTGAAATAATTAGTCATACGTGATAAACTCAAATGAGTCTCACATGCACTCAGACAATAGATTCCCAAAACCCAAAAATGTTTTACTCTTTAGAGCTGATCCCCATCTCTTTGACAATGCCTTTAATCTTCTCTGCTGATGTACTGAATGTTATCGTTTCCAACAAATGAAAATCTTCAATATAGAACTCATTTTCATCCAAAGGACCCAGGACCTTAAAAGGAAAAACAAATGACACTATTTTACTAGAAGCTTAGGTTTTCAAAAATATTTCCTCTGTAAGCAAAAAATACACTCCATTTTTAATAAAGTAAAATTTTCAGTATTAAAAATTTCTCTCCTGCATACCACAGGATTTTACTATTTATATAGTATTCATGCTGTGAAAATTCCAGTATTTACAATTTTCTATTAATTAAATTGAACTACAATATATTTTAAATATACATTCCTTTCAGGTGATATCCCTAATAGCAAGCAGAAAAAATTCATCAGGCAAACAAGGGATGCATCTATTGTAAAAAAAACAGTTACAAAAGGAACGTCCACAAATAGGTGTATAAGGCTATCATAGCATTATACATGCTGTGACAAAGTTCCTCCTCTACCTTGGTGGGTCCTGCGCTTATTGGCGGATTTGTTCACCTCAGTCATCTTCCCCTCTTGTGGAAACCACAGTCTGGGTCAGCTCCTCCTGTGTCTGATCAGGAGTTGGGAGGTTTGGGGGGAACCCGGGCCTGCCCTCTACTCCGGGTTCCAGCCCAGGGCCCTGTGGATCACAGCTGTCTATAGTGCCTCCTGTAACAGCTGCATGACAGCTACAACTCCCTGGGTTTCTTCCCCATGGCCTCCTCCAAACACCTTCTTCTACCCAACAGGACCTTCCCCTGTGGTGTCTGATAACGCTTGTCCTCCTCAATCCTCCAGCAAGTATACGCTTACTAGCTCTGGCCTTCCCTTGCTCCCAGCTCCTCACACACCTTTCTCCTCTGGCTCTCCCTGCCTGACTGAGTGAGCTCCTTTTTAAACCCAGGTGCCCTGATAGCCTGCCTTGATTGGCTGCAGTGTTCTAATAAAGTAGCTATCCTACTGACTGCTTCTAGAAAGATCTTAATTGGCTCTAGGTGCCTTGATTAACCTGGAGCAACTGCCATTTGGTTACAAGTACTTTGGAATTGTTTAGCCTGGGGCTAACATACCTGTTTTTACTGTAGCCATCTGGCCTTGCCCCATCACATGCCTATTTACAGAAATGCATTATTCTGCAACATAAATTCCTTTTAAACAAAAGCTCAAAGAAAAAAGTGCAAAATTTTGAACACAAACCACACGATCCTGCCTTATGCTTAGTTGTTAATCCCATACTACTTTCATTGTTTCCTACATCAGAACTATTTAGTGTGTTGTGTGCAGAAAGTTGTTTTAAAATTTTGGAAATTATAAATTGTCATACACATGCCAAAACATATAAGAATATGAATACATTACACACACACACAACAAACCACACTATTTTCTATAAAGAAAATAAGTTTAAGTTATCCAGTCTCAGTGGAAGCAGAAGTAAATGGACAGGTGATGTTTTCAGAAGATTAAGTAGCAATGAAGGGCCTAACAAAGCAACTGAGGTCAGTGGGAGTCTCAGGCCTGGTCTACACTACACTTTAAACCGTTTTAGCAGCATTTAATGATTTAACGCTGTACCCGTCCACACTACGAGGCCCTTATATCGATATAAAGGTCTTTTAATCGGTTTCTGTACTCCTCCCCGACGAGAGGAGTAGCGCTAAATCGATATAAACATATCGGATTAGGGTTAGTGTGGCTGCAATCACGGTATGGCCTCCGGGCGGTATCCCACAGTGAGCACTGTGACTGCTCTGGACAGCATCTGAACTCGGATGCAGTGGCCAGGTAAACAGGAAAAAAGCCTGCGAAATTTTGATTTTCTTCCTGTTGCCGCACGGGAACTCTGATCAGCACAGGTGGCGATGCAGTCCCAAATCCAAAAAGAACGCCAGCATCGACCGTACAGGAGATACTGGATCTGATCGCTGTATTGGGGAGACAAATCTGTTCTATCAGCTCCGTTACAGAAGACGAAATGCCAAAGCATTTGAAAAAAAATCTACAGGCTACACAGTGCTGCGTGAACGTAACGGGAAGCCAGAGACTCAAATGGACGCTCATGGAGGAAGGGAGGGGGTACTGAGGACTCCAGCTTCATAGCCAAGCAGTCTCACAAAAAGTTGCATTCTTGGCTGAGCTCCCAATGCCTGGGTTCAAACACATTGTCCGGCGTGGTTCAGGGAATAGCTCGTCATTTATCCCCTCCTCACGTGAAAGAAAAGGGAAAGAAAATGTTTCTGCTTCTTTCAGTGTCACCTATGTCTATGATGCCTGCTGGTAGACGCGATGCTGCAGCAGTGAAGAGCAGTACACTCCTCTTCCTGCCCGGTGCAGAGGTGCAGTAGGACTGGTGAGCCGTCCTTGTTATCAACCCGTGAGTCTCCCTGGCTACGTCAGTGAGGCTGGCCGGGGGCGCCTAGGTGAAATAGGAATGACTCCCAGTCATTCCCAGTAGAATGGTACAGAACGGCTGGTAACCGTCTTCATCATAGCAACTGGGGGCTGAGCTCTATCAGCTCCTCCCTTTCCTATGTAAGAAAGATTCTGTACTGCCTGGACTGTCATAGCAGCGGCATGCTGGGCTCCTCTCCCCACACCACTTAATGTCTGCCTGGACTGTCATGCCCGGAGGGCTGCCTCCTTCATTTTATCTCACTAACAGTCACTGTTTTCTATTCCTGCTTCTTTATAACTTCATGACACAAAATGGGGGCGACACTGCCATGGTAGCCCAGGAAGTTCGGGGAGGGAAGCACGGGTGGGGTTGTGAGGGGTACCCCCGTGAATGCATGTAGCTCATCATTTCTGCGGGATCTGACACGGAGCAGCTATGCCTTCTGATACACTGGTTCTAGTACACTTGCCCCATATCTAGGCAGGATGACTCTATTTTAGAAACCATAAAGGAGGATTGACTCAGGAGTCATCCCAGTTTTGCCTTTGCGTCCGCGGCCTATCTCAGCCAGGGGCACCCATGATGCAGCAGACAGTACGAAGGACAGCTAAACCGTCATCTCTTGCAATTTACACCAGCAGCAGAGCGGTACAGACGACTGATACCGTCTCTGCTGTCATGCAAAACAAATGATGCTGCTGTGTAGCGCTGAAGTATCGCTCTGTCCGCAGCATCCAGTACACATACGGTGCTGTTAAAAAAAAATGCTGAACGGGTTCCATGGTTGCCATGCTATGGCATCTGCCAGGGCAATCCAGGGAAAAAGGGCATGAAATGATTGTCTGCCGTTGCTTTCCCGGAGGAAGGAATGACTGACGAAATTTACCCAGAACCATCCACAACAATCATTTTTGCCCCATCAGCCACTGGGCTCTCAACCCAGAATTCTAAGGGGCGGGGGAGACTGCGGGAACTATGGGATAGCTACGGAATAGCTGCCCACAGTGCAACCCTCCAGAAATCGACGCTAGCCTCGGACCATGGACACACACTGCCGAATTAATGTGCTTAGTGTGGCCGCGTGCACTCGACTTTATACAATCTGTTTATGTAAAATCGGAATAATCCCGTAGTGTAGACATACCCTCACAGTTGATTTCAATGGGTTTTGGATTGAACTGTAAAATCATTATGGCAAACTTCAATTTCGTTTTAGGAAACTGTTGAAAAGGCAAAAGGAGTTAAAATCGGAGTTTTACCACTGACTTCTATGGGGACAAAATTTCATTCTAGGTCTTAGAAGGTCTTATTATTATTCTTAAATAAAACATCAATAATAATGATTGAAAAAGAGAGAAATGTAAAGTGCTCTTTTGGTCAGGAAAGTGATTCTGAAAAACTGCATGGTCTTATTCAATATATCTTATTGCTGTGTGCACTTAGGGTCATGTTTTGACATTAGTGACTAAAGAAAGTTTTCATTGTTTTTTATTCCTTCTAGAACCATAGCGCTAATCCAGTAACAGAGTCGGTTTGTGATAGGTGTCTGGACCTTCAAGGAGTGATGAGGTAAGCTTGACTGTTACCTAGAAGTTAACCACTTGCAAATTGTGATCTGGACTCAATTACAATTAACGATCACAGTTGTGGATGGGTTAAGAAGGACATCATACAGAGGGAAAAGAGCTAAGTGAAGGAGGAGACCCTTGAGGGAAGAGTTTCCTCTTTCTGGAAAAGGACTGGTGAAGGCATGCTCGCGAGTACCACAGCGGGCAGGGTAAGCTCCTGTGGGAGGCCCTGAGATAGGGCCTGTAAGAAGCAGGTTAGTCTTTAGCGGAAGCTGCTGGAGTCCCTGGAAAGGGAATGCAGTGGGGAAACCTGCTAGGAAGAAGGGCCTCTAGGGAGAAACACCCAGGGAGGCACTGCTCCTCCAAAGGAGCAAAGAAGGAACTCTGTACTCCCCAGGAGCAGAGGTGAAGAGCAAGGAACTTCAGCATAACCCAAGGGGTAGAAGGATCTTGTGTTTGGACGTTGTTTGGGATTCTTTAGTTGGACTGTTGTTACCTCAGAAGGGGATAGAAATAGAAAGAGGTGACCTGGGCTGGAGGGCTAGGCCATAAAAGACTTAGCCAGACATAGGCCATCACAGGAGATGCTATAGACTAATACCCTTGCAACACCATGCTATGATGACAGGGGGCACTAAAGCAGTAAGTCAAGCTGCTTGCAAGATGCATGCTATTTTGACTTGGATCAACATAATTGTTTGCTAGGTTCCAATTTCAGGACCAAAGTTTGCTCTCAGTTATACCTGTGCAACTTTTTTTTACACAAGTTATGCCAATAAGGCAAAATATACATACTTATGAAATAACTTGTTAATTACTGTTCTAAACTATTTGCATAGTATGCAAACTTCTCCTTACTATCTTAGAAAAAAAAGTAAAGAGCTCAGAAATAGTCATGTTATTATCCCAAAAATTTAAAATTTCTTTTAAAAATCTTTTGGTTTTCTAGCAAAAATCCCAAGAAAATGACATAATATTTTTCCAGTTAAGAACCAGTTTCTAAATGTGTTAAATTCAGAAGTGTTAAACAGCTGAATTAATTTCAAATAATCATCATTCATTAACTCTGAAGAACAATTCCACTGTGAAAAGTTATAGTAAAATTATACTGGTAAATCTAAAGTAGAAGTTTTCAATGCCCCCATCATATCTTGGTGATGTTGCACTGGTATAAATGAAGACTGACTTTGGCTTGCAAATTCTTTAGGCCAAATTTTGTCAATGGAAGTTGTATGTAATACATGAGCCAGAGATCCTGCCATGATTTTCAGATTCCATGTTGAGTTTGCAGGGCTGGCAGATAGAAAAATAAAAGGTGTTTTTTCTTATTAACTGAGAAAGTTTGGTATTGAAATCATTGAGAGATGCACATAGAACCTAACATTTTGTGTCATCTTTCTAAGAAAAACTGATCATTTTTTCATTGCATCAAGGGCAACTGTAGTGCAAGAAAACAGAATCAAATGCCTTTGACATTAACAAGGGGTGAAATAGGGGTGTGTCTTAGCAGCTGGCCTGGACCTTGCAGCTTCAGGTTTAGGATATTCATCTCTTGTTTTACATCAACAAGGAAAGCAAGATTTGTCATCTATTTGTAGATTGAGTGCATGCAAGTGAAGGCGGCTGAACGTTGAAAGACTGGTAACAAGAGTTATGCAGCTTGATATCTACTTGAAAAGTCTCTGGTTAGAAATTGCTAACCCTTTTGATCTGTCTGCTAGCAAGACTAATAACACTGGTCTACATTTTTTGAGAAGTCGTCTGCTTCAGAGATAAAATGTGGTATTTTGATGTGCTGAATTCAAATATGACAAAACAACTGATTGGCTACTGTTTCTAAGATATTTAAGTTTTTACATTTTATGTCTATGTATATTGTGTAGATAGTAGAGTTTTAATCATAAATTGTAAACCTAGGTCTTTTCATGTGTTTATGGTTGCTTTACATGATAATATTTCACCTGTCCTGTTTATGTAACACTTTAAAAATCAGCAAAAGGGTTATATAAATAAAATTTATTATGAAACAAAAGGCAAAAAACTATTATGTACATAGTTTAGTCCTATTCAGTGTCTACTCGGCGCTTCTTGGCTTGTCTCTTGTATTCATTAAATGGAGCATCTCTTGTCACTGTCCAGCAATAGTCTGCAAGCATTGATGGGCTCCATTTGCCCTGATAGCGTTTCTCCATTGTTGCAATGTCCTGGTGAAATCGCTCGCCGTGCTCGTCGCTCACTGCTCTGCAGTTCGGTGGAAAAAAATCTAGATGAGAGTGCAAAAAATGTATCTTTAGTGACATGTTGCAACCAAGGCTTTTGTATGCCTTGAGGACGTTTTCCACCAACAACCTGTAGTTGTCTGCCTTGTTGTTTCCGAGAAAATTTATTGCCACTAACTGGAAGGCTTTCCATGCCGTCTTTTCCTTGCCACGCAGTGCATGGTCAAATGCATCATCTCGAAGAAGTTCACGAATCTGAGGACCAACAAAGACACCTTCCTTTATCTTAGCTTCACTTAACCTTGGAAATTTTCCACAGAGGTACTTGAAAGCTGCTTGTGTTTTGTCAATGGCCTTGACAAAGTTCTTCATCAGACCCAGCTTGATGTGTAAGAGTGGTAACAAAATCTTCCTTGATTCAACAAGTGGTGGATGCTGAACACTTTTCCTCCCAGGCTCCAATGACTGTCAGAGTGGCCAATCTTTCTTGATGTAGTGGGAATCTCTTGCACGACTATCCCATTCACAGAGAAAACAGCAGTACTTTGTGTATCCAGTCTGCAGACCAAGCAAGAGAGCAACAACCTTCAAATCGCCACAAATCTGCCACTGATGTTGGTCATAGTTTATGCACCTCAAAAGTTGTTTCATGTTGTCATAGGTTTCCTTCATATGGACTGCATGACCAACTGGAATTGATGGCAAAACATTGCCATTATGCAGCAAAACAGCTTTAAGACTCGTCTTTGATGAATCAATGAACAGTCTCCACTCATCTGGATCGTGAACGATGTTGAGGGCTGCCATCACACCATCGATGTTGTTGCAGGCTACAAGATCACCTTCCATGAAGAAGAATGGGACAAGATCCTTTTGACGGTCACGGAACATGGAAACCCTAACATCACCTGCCAGGAGATTCCACTGCTGTAGTCTGGAGCCCAACAGCTAAACTAGAGCCAATCAACAATTTTAAGCATCATTTTTGTTCTCAGTGACCCAGAATTAGTAAAGTTTGACTACATTTATTTCAGAAGCATTTTGGCTATAGAGTAGTGTAACTTGTCGGTCTTTCTGAAGGTTTTGCTCTGTCTATCAGAGCTCTCCTGACATTCAGGGCATGCAGCTGAGTCCTGGTGATTTAGACGCACATTGGAGTGGAAGACAGGCTAGTGAATGAGTTGATAAGAGACTGAACTCAGAACAAACCAAAGGTCAGAATTTGCGGTGCGACTGCAGTGTGAGCAGCGTGTCCTCATCCTTGATCGGTTGGTATGTCATCAAAACCCTTATTTCTCCAGTGCATCATGCCAATGTGATGGCTATCAGGAATGACGTTTTCATTGATAAACAAAGTAGTGAGACGGTAGCCAAAGGTTCAAAAGGTGATCCTGTGAGGCATTTAAAGCAAGATTGAGGTACCATACTGGAATATCATGTTGGACTGGCAGATAGAGGTGTCCCAGACCTCTAAAGAATCTTGCTGTTACTGGCTGTGCAAAGACAGAATAGCCTTCTGTTGGGGGGTGGAAAGCCATGATGGCTGCCAGGTAGACCCTGATAAAGCTCATCAATAGACTTGAGATTTTGAGCATTATGGTGTATTCCAGTATATCTCAGAGTGATGTGGTCATTGATGTAATTCTAGGATATATGGGAGTGATATGGTCATTAATGGAATCTGACTGTGCTCACACTAGCTGGCAAATTGTGTCCATTTTTGAGAATATGTACAGCGAATAGATTCTTTCTTGCTGTGTAGTAACACTCTTTTCACATCTTCTGAGCAGGCTCTCTCTAATCCCATGAGCCATCAACCAACCATGCTTTAAGATGAAGCATTGTGAAATTAGGATGAAAAATCTTCCTATCCTTTTGGGAGAGGAGATGCGGAGCAGTGTGGGGCATAATCAGAGAGCAAACAGACAGCTGTAACAGGCAAGGAAACCACATTTGCTATCAGTTTTAATGCTGAACAGGACACAGCCTTCAAATGAGAGGTACTCAAGTACTGTCTGGATCTCCCTTGGCATCCCCGAAGACTGTCACCATGAAGCCCTGTGCCTAGGAGTGGATGCAGATATTGTTCACACTGGTGTATCTGATGTCTCTAAACACCACTTGCCAAGTAGTATGAGCTACCAGCTGACTCTCAGTTATAACTAACATTAATTCTTCCCTGTTGTCTTGAGTGAGGTTCCCTGTCCCAATTAAAGTAATCATATTTTGCTAGGAGGGCCCAGTAATTAGCAATAAACATGTGTAAACTTGATCAAGAATAGGAGGCAGCCATGTTAGTCTGTATTCACAAAAACAACAAGATACATCTTTAGAAGTGGGTTTTTTACCCATGAAAGCTTATGCCCAAATAAATCTGTTAGTCTTTAAGGTGCCATCGGACTCCTTGTTGGTTTTCATCAAGAATAGTTCATTCTGCAGAAAAAAGTCTAGATTTTTTTGGATACTTGTCCTTTGAAGTCATTTTTGGCAGCCCTTACTGTCTGGACTGCTCATGTACGGCACCTATTATCACGGATCCCAGAACTGGATGTGTGTACAAATGTTCAAAACCAATAGAAAAAACTTTCTTTTTTGAGGTAAGTGCCATACATCCTGGGGTCTGCCAAAGATGTCTTGCTGGCTCAAATATATCTCATTTATTGGCATGATCAATCTTCTGGGAAATTAACGTGGAAGATATAATGAAGCTTGTGAGATCTTTCCTAGACTATCTCCACAGAGATTTCAAGCATATCTGCCATTCTGTGCAGAAGCTCTTGAAATGTCTTGAAATCGTAAGATTTAGTGGAAGTAGTGGGCCCTACTGCCTCATCTGGGAAGGATGAGGCAATAGCTGCTGGGATTAGTGATCCTCCTTAGTTTCTTGTTCTTGATGAACAACATGAAAGAATGTTACCTTTCCCTCCTGAAAAATCCTATGGGATTTGGTAGGGGAAAGGGAAGTGAGGGAAATAGGCCTATTTGAGCAAGGCCCAAATCATCAATTTTCTTGTTCAGCAAACTTAATTTTTCTTTTGCTTAAATAAGCTTTATAATATTTCAGTCAGTTGTTTTGCTTAGAGATGATCCTTCACTCACCCAATCAGGCTACAAACAGTTAGTTAGACAATTCTTTGCACAGTAGAAAGCCCAGAACAGTTTAAGAAATGCTGAGAGAATGAAATTCATATGAGTGGAAGTATGAATGAATTAAGAAATGGTAACATTCTTATAAGGTCATTTGGATGACTTCTAGAACGTGTAGAGGTCTAGAGGAATTTGACCAGCTGTACCCCCTCAGAGGAGGAGGGCGAGATTTCCATCTGTGGAGTCATCTCCTATTAATCCCACAGCGTTTTTTTCTATTTTTGGAATACATCTGTTTTTGCAGTTTGATATATATTGTTACAGAACTGCCAGTGAGAGATAGGACTTCCCAGGCTAAAAAAAGGACAAACTCACTTTGTAATAAACGTCTGTCTCAAATCTGGACTTAGAGTTCAACATCTGAGTGTTTACTGTGAATCTCCCCCAAGCTTATACCCAGCTTGGATTTTATCTCGCTGCCACCAACTAGGACTATTTAGGGTTCCTAGTTACCCCGAGTCACCCCAACCTTTCCCTGGGGGACCCCCAAGACCCAGAACCCCTGGGTCTCCCTATCTCAAATGGGAAAACAAGCTCCTCCCCCTTGTCTCCTCGTTATCTGCTCCCCCGCTTCCCCCTCCCTTTTCCCTGGGTGAGCCTGGGCGATGCAGTACTTAACTCCTTGAAGGCAAAACAAAGAGGGAAATCACCCTCCCCCTGAGGCGATGCATTCAAATCTAGTAAAGCTAATATAAAGAGATTTTCCACCCCCCCTTCCTGTAGCCTCACCGGAGAAACCCCAAAAACCTCAGCCAGGTTTTAAAAAAGAACTTTATATAAAAAGAAAGAAAATACAAAACAATATTACTGCATTAAGAGATCAATACAGGCTCTTGCTTATAAGAAAATATGAATAAACAGTCTGATTTAAAAGATAGCCAAATTAAACCAGTCCAGCACATCAACACACATGTAAATACAACACAAAGCATATAACAGCCTATTTGCCTTGTTGCCTTTGTACTTACACTTTGTAGGAGAAATTAGAAAGAAATAGGAGTTAGCAGGAAAGTTGTTTCCTCCATAACTGGGAGAAACAAAAGACCTAGAGTACACAATTCCCGCCCCTGACTTTTAAAAAATCCAGTTTTCTGATTGGTCCTCTGGTCAGGTGTTTGGTTCCCTTTGTTCACCCTTTACAGGTAAAAGAAATTTAACCCTTACCTTACCTATCTACTTATGACACACTTACATTCAGATTAGCCATGTTATTGGAGTACGAGATCACCTGATCTACATGAAGATCTCTCGTCAGGTGTCATGGGATATAGCAAGCTAGAATCACAGCCTTAAATAAAGAACAAGGTATGATACTCCTGGGCCACTACAATACCAAGAAGAGCTGATAGCTCTCCTTCCCCTAAGGAGACCCAGGCTATTATAAGCCATGCCAGCCTTATCAGCCAAGTGCCCTCAGGAAGCCCCCTGGCCAGCATAAGGTACAAACTAGAGGCAACATCACTTGGTTTCCTGAACTGCTGTCCCGATTCTGACGCTCTGAAGACCAACAAGCTTAAGAATTAACCACCTTCTCTTAAGAAGCTTTTTTTTCTTTTTCCTATTTCGTGGTTTGGCAGGGATGCCAGGTGCCCACATTGGTTTTTTTTCTCTAACACTTTTTAATGTTGAATGATAATGTATGTTGTGTATCCAAATTTTAAGTAAAACCTATTATAAAACAGATTGCATTACTCTGGGCTATAAAAGAATGCCCAAGTAGAACTACTCTATCCTAACAAGGGAATTTGTGGGTTGTTAATCACTCTGTAGGACAGGAGAGATAAATTAGTTGAGAAAGTAAAAGTCACCTAGTAAATATCAACCCTGCTGCTTTAGATTTCCAGGCATAGTATGTATAAGAATTGATCATATGCTATTTCAACTTCATGAGTTACTCTTGAGCGTGTTCATCCAATGATTGGGTCAGTTGCTGGGTTCATTTCATGTTACTGTGAAACTGCTAATTTATTAACTCAATTCCAAGTGTAATTTTGACTTCATAATTGTGCTGTTTAATTCTTAGTTAGTTTTAGTTAGAAATTTAATTGATTTTAAATTTGCTCTCTTTATTAATGCATAATAAAACTCATATAAAGCATACACCTCTCTCTCCAGACGGCAAAGGTCATTTACTAAACTATTTCAGAGCCACTACATTCTGTCCCTAAATTAATACTTTTATCCCAAACAGAGGTCTAGGCTTAGAAGAGGCGGTAGAGGTCAGTTCCCTTGCTGGGTGCATGCCCCAAGGAGCCCAATACAACCAAGACTGTACAATATAGGATTAAGGAACTAGGGGTCACAACCATGATGAGTGTTCTTAGCTTTCTCAGGCCTATGTCTATAGCACCAGGTCCCAGACTCCCTGCCTCACCAGTAGAGGTCATATAAATGGGACCAAGGCAAGTAGGTAAGGGATGCCTCCCTGCTGCAGTGGGGCTACCCTAACAGGAATCACAGACGGAGCTAGAGACTGTCCCCTTGTTGGCCCTGAAGAAGTGATTGGTACTGTACCAGTGTTGGCACATGGTACTATAAAGGGCACTCCCATAGTCATAGACCAATGGTCTCCAAAGTGGGGTGTGCGCACCCCAGGGTGTGCACCAGACAATCTATTCGGCGGCACGGCAGGAGGAGCGCTGCCGAGGGGGGTGGGGGGGGAAGAGGGTGGCCAGAGAAGGGAGGTAACGAGCGAGTGGGAAAGCTGCTCCCCCAACCTCCGCAGGCAGGGCCACCCAGAACGCAGGGGCTTTAGGGGCTGCAGGGCCCTGGGCTAAGGGGGCCCCAGCTCTAAAGCCCCTTTTGGAATGCGGCCCTGAGTCCTTTGGTCCAAGGAGGAGCAGGGACAGCCACACAGCCAGCGGCCGGAAAGAAGCGGCGCTTTCCCCTTCAAAGCCGGCTGGAGAGAAGTGGCACTTTGAAGGGGATAGTGGCACTTCTCTCTGGCCGCTGGCTGTGCAGCTACCCCTGCTCCTCCTGAGTCCTCTGGCCTGTGCTTGCAGGGCTGCATTCCGAAAGAGGCTTTAGAGCTGTAGGTCAGAGCCCTGGGGCCCCCTTAGCCCAGCGCCCTGCAGTCCCTAAAGCCCCTGTCTGGGGGGGGCAGCTCCCAGAATCGCAGCCATGGGGGTGGTGCTGCGCTGTGCAGAGCCACCTGCACACCTCCTGCACCAAAAAGAGCTGCCCCAGGTAAGTACTCTGCACCTCCTGCCTGCCCCAGCACTGAGCCTTCTCCCGCACCCCTACCTTGAGTGCCTTCCCACACCCTAACTCCCTCCCAGACCCCACACTTGATCTTGAGCACCCTCCCGCACCCTAACCCTAATGCTGACCTTCGATTCGCTGTATCACAAAGTGTTAAACCAAGATGTTCAGAAATAATGAAGCATATTCAATCACATTGCTCTCATTAAAAATATTAATATTTTTTTGAGAGAGCAAAAAGGTTTTTTGTAGGGTTAATAAATAAAATATTTTTTCATCTTTATTTCATCCTTTTTTAATTTCTATTTTTTGTGTATGTTTTATAATATACATAATATATTAGTATAGTAGTACATGCGTATATATAATTTATACATAAATAAATATATATATATTGGGGATGCGTGCTTAAAAATTTTTTACTGATAGGGGTACGCGATCCAAAAAGTTTGGAGACCACTGTCATAGACAGTAGTGGTGACACAAGCTGTGCAGTAACCATCAAATTGTTCAGTACCAAGAAAAACTTCGGTGTTGAGACGGTTGGTGCAGGTAGCAACCATACCATAATGGTCAGCACCAGAAGTGTGGGTGCCAGAGACCCTGGCATCAAGTGCACCAATGAATCATACAAGGCAAAGGATGGTGCTCTACTTCAGATGGTACCATTGCTTGGTGACTGGGTTCTGTCAGGTTGTCAGAAGGACCCAGTTTGAAGCATGAACCACCTTTTGACTGAGTAGCCTGAGAAGGTCTGCATCTCTCTTTATGAGGCACCAAGGTCAAAGGGAAGAACTAGACCTGTGCCTGCTGTGGGAACCATATTTCTTCCTATTCCTTTCAGGTGACTGGGTAAAGAATGACTTAAATGCTCTGCTGGTCTCAGTAGACGGAGATTTCTTTGAAGAGTGAGCATAGGAGCTCAGATCTGAGCAACCAATCAAAGGAGCACTCAATTATAAAGGTTATTCAGGTCTGGTAGGCCCTTTTTTCCCCATCGGTTGTGAGGAGGTTCTCATCAAATGCTTCATGGAGATAATCTAAGGCTAGTTTTTCTTGCCTTCTGTGTCCTCTTAGAAACGGAATAGCAAATGAAGCACCTATTGGAGATATGTTTCTCTCTAAGGCAAAACACACATCTTTCAGCTGCATCACAAGTGGGACAAGTTTTGAAGTCTAAAGACTTCAATTCAGTCATCCTGGCTAAATCCTGGTACTGGGGAAGTCTCTATTTCTAAAAGGTAACTTCTTTTTTAATTTATTTTTCAAACCAACATGCATTAAATTAATACCAAAATTCACACTAACAACTATACTATCTACACGAATATACCAATTATTTATATACACACAAAATGGATTTAAGTGTCACAGTGTGCAAGAGAAGTGGTATGACTGGATCACTGGTTCTGCGCTACCAACAAATCTGTCAAAATTGAGAACAGGAGGCTGACAGTTGAGACTGATCCTCTGAAGAAGAGCTCTGTCTTCCTGTTTCATGTTTGAGATGTCTTTTGGTAGCTACATAGGATTGCTGAGAATGAGACTGGTATCTCCTCTGAGCAAAAGAAAGGATTGAGGTACTAGTGTATTGTGTTTGGTGGCAGAAGCCCAAAAAAGAAAATCTCTTCTTTAAGGCAGGCAGTAATAGTACCACTTGCTATGGTCTCATCAGTTTTGTTACCTAACAATCCTTCCCCTTCAAAGGAAAGATATTCTCTTTTACTTGCACATCAGAAGAGAATCCAGACAAATGCAATCTTGAATGTCTCCAGAGAACGGAAGAATGGCCACACTGGGTCAGACCAATGGTCTATTGTTGGTCTTCCAACAGTGGCCAGTGCCAGGTGCTTCAGAGGGAATGAACAGAACAGGCAATCATTGAGTGATCCATCCCATCATCCACTCCTAGCTACTGGCAGTCAGAGGTTAGGGACACACAAAGCATGGGGTTGCATCCCTGACCATCTTGGCTCAGAGACATTGATGGACCTATTCTCCATGAACTTATTTAATTCACTTCTGACCCCCGTTATAGTTTTGGCCTTAACAGCATTCCATGGCAATTAGTTCCAGAGATTGCCTGTGTGGTGTATGAAGAAATACATCCGTTTCTTTGTTTTAAACCAGCTGACTATTAATTTCATTAATTTCATTGAGTGTCCCTGGTTATTGTGTTATGTGAAGGAGCAAATAATCTTCCTTATTCACTTTCTCAGCACCAGTCATGATTTTATAGACCTCTATCATTTCCCCTCTTAGTCATCTCTTTTCCAGGATGAAAAGTCCCAGTCTTTAATCCCTCCTCTTACAGAAGCTCTAGACCCTTAATCATTTTTGTTGCCCTTCTCTGTACCTTTCCAATTCTAATATATATTTTATGAGCTGGGCTGACCAGAATTGCATCCAATATTCTAGGTGTAGGCATAACGTGCATTTATGTAGTTCATTATGATATTTTCTATCTTATTATCCATGCCTTTCCTATCGGGGGTAGCTGTGTTAGTCTGTATCCACAAAAACAACGAGTCCAGTGGCATCTTAAAGACTAACAGATTTATTTGGGCATAAGCTTTTGTGGGTAAAAAACCACATCTTCAGATGCATCCCTATCCCTTTCCTAATAGTTCCTAACATTCTGTTAGCTTTTTTGACTGCCACTGCACATTGAACAGATGTTTTCGGAGAACTATCCATAATGATTCCAAGATCTCTTTCTTGAGTGGTAACAAATAATTTAGACCAAAATTATTTTGTATGCCTAGTTGGGATTATGTTTTCCAATGTGCATTGCTTTGCATTTATCAACATTGAATTTCATGCGCCATTGGTTGCCCAGTCACCCAGTCTTGTGAGACCCTTTGTAACTCTTCAGTCTGCTTTGGACTTAACTATCTTGAGTAATTTTGTATCATCTGCAAATTTTGCCATCTCACTGTATATCCATTTTTCCAGATAATTTATGAATATGTAGAACACCACTGGTCCCAGTACAGACCCCTGGGGGACCATTACTTACCTCTTTTCATTCTAAAAACTGATAACTTATTCCTACCCGTTGTTTTCTGTCTTTTAACCAGTTACTGATCCATGAGAGGACCTTCCATCTCTCTCTGTGGATACAGGGAAGCCACAGACCTAGCTGTTGCTTCAGAGGCAACTACATCTAGCACTACTAATAAAATCTTTTTACAATAACAATTTGAAAGAAACGAAACATAAAACCAAAAGTCCCACAGGCACAGCAAAGACTCCAATTTACATACATACTCATACTAAGAAAAATAAAAAAGAATGGCAGTGGTTAGGACTGCATGGCCCTTCGATAACCTCCAGAATATATAAAAACCTCAGACAGAACTGTTGAGCAAGTTATACAAATACTCATTTTTATAAAAGAATTTTGGAAGGGATATAAACCCCCACACTGCAGCATAAGACAACCTCTAATTATTGGAGTTAGGAGGAAACCTTCCTTGGAGGCAGGTGATCCCATAACTACTATTGCGGAGTTCTCACATCTTCTTTTCACACATCTGGACACTGTCAGAAACAGGATACTGAACCAGATGGACCCCGGTCAATTCCAGCATGGCATTTCCTATGTTCCTGCATAGTTAACGACTGCAAATGAAATCCATAATAAAGAACTATAGAAAAAATAACCACACTGTGGAGAGTAATAAAGTAATATAATGCATTGACCTTACAATTACATAAAAGTTCAAGGAGAGGAAAGAAAGCATACATGGAGAATAAGAAAATGAACTGTTTCTTTACTTACCCTCCCATTGCTGATAACAGCCATTTGCCCAGGAAGCAGTTTAAGAACTTCTTGACAGAACATTTGGTGAGTTTGAATTATATCCACTCCTAAAGTGTTGTATTTCTTCTCAAAAGTACTGTCAT
This sequence comes from Chelonoidis abingdonii, assembly GCF_003597395.2. Lineage (NCBI taxonomy): Eukaryota > Metazoa > Chordata > Testudines > Testudinidae > Chelonoidis > Chelonoidis abingdonii. The sequence continues at coordinate 274,532,176 of NC_133769.1, read as the reverse complement.
CCATTCCCTAAAGCAGACGTAAGGTGTAAGGTGGTGGTCAAATTCAGCAAAAACAAAATACAGTGATAGTCAGCCAGGGTTTTCTTCAAACTGTTTATAATGAAAATCTAAACAAGATAAAAGCAAGAGCAAACTCCTCCAGCCTTAGCTTCAGACCAGTCATATAAACGTGGGAGCGAAGCCTACATATCTACATTCTTCCGTGTCTGTCCCAAGCAGCTAATTTATACTTCTTTCTCTTGGAGCAACAGCACAACAGAAGAGCCAGGCTGAGCCTGAGTTTAAGCACTTTTTGATCAGTAAGTGCTCAGAACACCGTCACATAAAGAATCATGAATCTTACTACAATAAACTCCACTATTCTGTTAATTTACCCTATCTTGCACTCTTAATCAGGAAAAAATGGATTCTGAAGGAGAAAAAATAAAATTTCTCATTAATAAAAATGACAGTTACTCACTTGTAACTGGAATTCTTCAAACTGGACTCTACGTATTCACACTTGTAAGATGAGCTGATCAGATGTAGTTTAGATAGAGAAATTTTAATTAGCAGTGCCTGATGGAGAACTCATGCATCACTCCCACCCTTCCTCTGGTGGTGAGACCTAAAAGGAGGCATGGCACTCTCGCCACCTCAGTTCTTCCCACATCTCCCTCAAGTCCTGTCGGGAAATCAGGACTCAGAGGAAGAGGGGCAAGGCGGGGCACTACACATACGCAGAGTCTGGTTACAGTTGAGTAATATTAATTTCTTCTTTGAGTAGTTTCTGCATATTCCCACTTCTGGGATAGTTTAGCTATCAGTAATCACATTATTTGGATTCCCAATTAAAAAGAGTCTGAAGAACTGGCCTGCCAAATCTAGCACCCGATCATTAATACTTGCAGTTCACTGACTCTTGTTGCTCAAGTAATAGCCATTATGAAAACTGTCTTAATAAACAACTAAAAAAAGAAGATTCACTCATTGGCTCTTGAGTAAACAGTGATTTATCATACCCAAATAAAATGCAGATCAGTGTAACCACATACAAGATAACAAAAGATAAACAAATTTAAGATATAGTCAGTAACCTAATATGGACTGAACTGGTGTCACATGTGGAACAATATTATTATTATCTGCTCATAATAAAACCCTTTTTCATTTGCTAATATAACAAGCATATGTAGACTCTTTCCTATTATTAGGTAAAAACCTTTGCACATCTACAGAACAAGTCCACTCTGTATCTATTACAATTCTATCACCCATATCATAAGCTGGAGTGAACTCAAGCCCAGCTGATAAACTTGTCCTTTCTGAAGGATGTAAGTCTGGAGAAGGGGGAAGGGGACACAAGACTCCTCTGAGGAGTTGAAGTAGGTTAGGAAATAATGGTTACTTAAGTAACTGTGGTTCTTCAAAATGTAGTTTTTGTAAATTGCATTCTAGGTGGGCATAAGCATCACAGGGTTTTTTTTAATAGCAGTTTCCACTGGGACCCATGCATGTGCCCTGTGTTTTCTCATGCTCCTGTACAAAGGCATCAAGGGCAGGACAACAAAGACCTTTCTTCAGTTCCCTCAAAATTTAAAGCCCATATGGCTGAGCACCACAAAAGAAGGGATGGAGGTTGGGTCATGGTATCCACACAGACAACAACATCTCAAACGACCACGGTTCTAATCTAAAAAAGGTACTGAAAACCAGACCCCAGCCAAATCATGGAGCTGTTCCTGGACATGGTAGAAAGGAACTGTGGTGGCCAGAGTTCCACTGTCTAAGATGCATGCAATCAACGCACCCCATAAATGGAAATATAGAAAGGCCACTTGAAGAACTTCTAAATATATTCTAGAGCAGCTTTCCTAATTAATATTATTGAAGTACATAGCTGTTTTTGAAACCAGCATTGTAGTCTGCTGCTGTTACTTGGTAGCTGACATCTAAGTGACCTCTCACTCGGAATTGCTGACTGTGTTTCAAGTTAGCAATAATATAAGAAAATATATTTTAAACACATTAACTTACTTTCCCTGCTCTAAGGTCAACAGACATGGAAAATGATTGCTGGAAGTTAAGTAATTGAAGCTCTTGTTAATTTCAGTTGCTCCAGTCCATGAAGATTATCACCATCATTGCTAAGGATATGATTTAGTCATGGAAGTCACAGATTCCGTGATTTTACCAGACCTCCATGACTTCTTTGGCTTCAGTTGTGTCAGTGGCTGCAGCCAAGGCTGGGGCTGCGCACCCCCTTATCCTGTTCCAATTGCAGCTGGAGCTGTGCACCCCTGCTCCGCAGCTATGGCTGGATCTGGGCTGTGTGCCCCACCTGTGGCTGCGTGTGGAGGCAGGACTGTGAGCTCGAGTCCCGTGACTTTGGCCAGGCAGGAGCCAGGGCTATACCCCCCAACCCCATAACAGTGAGGCTTGGGCTGTCAGTCTCCTCACCCCTCGCAGCTGGGCTTCTGCTGTCAGTCGCCTCCATCATGGGGGTCCAGCTGTCATTTCTCCCCCTCTCTTTCCTCTCCCCCTGACTCCCGTTATTTTTAGTAAAAGTCACAGACAGGTCACAAGCTCCTGTGAATTTTTGTTTATTGTCCGATTAAGCTGATAATTCTTTCCAGATAGGAGTTACAAATCTAGTGTTTAAAAAGTACAAATCAAGAAATGGCTTTAAAAAAATCAGTGATGACTAAAACTTTTTGGCTCTCAATGACCTGATAGCCACATTGTTCAGTAAATTGTTTTATTATTTTTCATAATAGAAAAAACTTTCAAAATAAAAACAAGTTACTCTAATAACTGTACTTAACAACAATTATTTTATGGTTAAAATCACTTCCTTTGACCTCATGCTTCATGACACCAGGTAACAGGAAGTTATTCTCAGATAGAAATGTGCCACCTGTCATATAACTGAAGTAAAGTATCTATGAAAAGAAAAAAAGAAATGGGAAATAGTTTATATAAAGACATCAAGTGACTATTATTTAATAAAATGTTGTTTACTGACCGGAACAAGCAATTTCTTAATTTTAGTTCCTGTAGCAAGGGCTTTTGCTGTTTCCTCCTTAGCTATCTTACTTAGGAAGCTTTTTAAGCTGCTGTTTTTCTGTGTTAAAAAGGCAGTCAAAATTGCCCTTGCAACAGCTGTGTTATCTTCCGTTATTTTTGACATTGGATTGTTCACAATCCCAAGCCGCATATGACTGCTTGTTTTCTGCAAAACAAAGAAAAATATATAATTACTATCTTATAATTTAATCTACTCATACCTGATGTTTACATATTTACCATCTTAGTCATCTGTGCAGTGAAATATCCTTAGAACAATTGTTCTCAACCTTTCCAGACTACAGGACCACTTTCAGGAGTCCTATTTTTCTTGCGAACCCCAAGTTTCACCTCACTTAAAAACTATTTGCTTACAAAATCATACAAAAATACAGGAGTCTGACAGCACTTGCTTATTTCTCATTTTTTACCATATAATTATGAAATAAATTGATTGGAATATAAATATTGTACTTACGTTTCAGTGTGATACTTACCATATAATAGTATATACGGCAGTATAAACAATTCATTGTCTATATGAAATTTTAGTTTGTACTAACTTTGCTAGTTCTTTTTATGTAGCCTGTTGAAAAACTATGCAAATATCTAGATGAATTGACATATCCCCTGGAAGACCTTTGCGTTTCCCTAGGGCAGGGATTCCCAAATTTGGTTCACGGCTTGTTCAGGGTAAGCCACAGGTGGGCTGCGAGACGCTTTGTTTACCCGAGCGTCTGCAGGTACAGCCGCTTGCAGCTCCCAGAGGCCACGGTTCCCTGTTCACGGCCAATGGTGGCTTACCCTGAACAAACCGCGAACCAAGTTTGGGAACCCCTGACCTAGAGGTATACCTACCCCAGGTGGACAACGACTGCCTCAGAGTGTTTATTTTTGGCTATTAGTTTTAATGAAAAATATATGTGAGATTGCTAACCGTAGACTTTCAGTTAGCAATAGAAAAGGCAGCTAGTAGGTAGATATTTACCCTGTAACAAATATTTTAAATACAAGATATTCTTTGTGGAATGACTACTTTTGGCTACTCTGACAGTTCAGTAGGAGTACATTTTTAATTAGTGTTAATTATGTGCCATATTTCACTTGCATAACTTTCAAAAATGGCTCAATGGATTTTCTCAAATTTCTCTAAAAGAGTCAACCTCAGCAGAGAATAAACTGGAGAAATTCACGTAATTATCCCCTGAATCTTGATCATAAATCAGAAAGAAAATCTTGAATACTCGTTAAAGGCAGTGATGACACACAAGCCTATAGAGGAAAAGACTGATAAGAAATTATTCCTTAGAGAGGAGAGGGTAAGAACAGACTGATCAGGTGAATTTCTAGTTCTCTAAAATCAAGGAGAAGCAAACGAAATGTATTGCAGTAAAGGATAAAATTACTGGCATTCAAACTGTGACCTCTGAGTCTCTAAATTGCAGCTCTTGACTATGTACCCTGAACTGTACCCTGATTTCAAAAAGGAAATGCCCAAGTGGCCATGCTCCAGCTAGAATAGGAGGAGAGCAACACATTCTGGTCACTCTCTCTTGCTACCTCTGATGCCCCTTATGCCAGAGACTGTGAGGAGTGAGATGTAGGAGCTGCTTATGCCAGCTCCACACCCTCTAAGGACTTCACCTGGTGGTGGTTTCCACTACCCTTGTGCTTCCTGAATGGACTCAAAGGATTGAAACAGGGCAGAGAATTTGCCCCAAAGTACTGATGCAGTTCCTTGACCCTTCGAAATAAAATGTTTGGCCATCAGGCTGAAAATTTTGGACACCACTAGACTGAATGGTTCACACAGAAAAGGGGATTTATCCAGATCAACCCCTCTCCTAGTCAACTAAAGCATCTCCCATGTGGAATGTTTTGTTAGTTTGTTTGGTATTTTTAATAACATTTCATATATTTGAGTTGTGGGATGCAGGCTATACAGAACATGGAGCATCATTTGTTTTAAGTTGCTTTCATTTTTTTCCCACCTGTTCTAGAATTTCTGCCTCTATGAGATTTTTTTTCTGGTGGCAGGAAGATAGCCTGTTCTGACACGTGTCCCTCATTATCCACAGTAAATAACAATATAAGAAAAGCTCCATTTTCCCTCCTGGAGCTTACATGTGCACTAAATACTGGACTCATCAATAATTAGTAAATTTATTTTATTAATTTTATTTTTTTTTAAATCTCTTTTGCCAACCTCTTTCACTGGATCCTTATTTCCCTACTCAACATTCGTTTTAGTTCATGCACACCTAACACAAGTCAAATTTTAATATTAAGAAAATGTAATTGTTTGTGAAAGGTGCTAGAATAAGAACCCTGAAGACTGAAGTCTACAAAACAGACGCAGCCTGGACACAGATAGTTAGCTTTTTAATGCCGCCACATCAATCTCTTTCAACCCTGACTGACAGTAACTACCTTTAGCAGAACTCAAGTAACTCATTCTCCATGCTCATTCAATCCTTGCCTTCCTCTCTGTGATTACCAATAATAGAATCAATTAGTGAAAATTGCTGTTAGTCTTTAATCCACAAAGAAGTTACCAACTAATTTCACATAGGCTAGTCACCCTCTGGATGGCAATGACTATTGCTGATTACAAACATTGACCATATTTGAAACTAGCAACATATACTTGAAACAGTCTGCATCCCAGTTCTTCAATCCATCTAATTACTTCTCTGGGTAGCTACCCAACCAGGGATATGGGGAAATGATAAGTAATAGTAGTAGTCTTGACAGCTATACTGTATGCTACAATTTCTCCACTGATAATTAGGTGTGGCTATGTCTACACTATGAGCTAGGGGTGTGATTCCCAGCTCACATACACATACTCTCACTAGCAGAGTATAAACAGTGGTGTAGCCACTGTAGCATGGCGAGCAGCAGCAGCACAGATTAGCTGTGCCGAGCACAAATCTGCCCAAATTCCATGGGTACATATATGTCAGGGGTCAGCAACCTTTGAGAAGTGGTGTGCCGAGTCTTCATTTATTCACTCTAATTTATGGTTTCGCGTGCCAGTATTATATTTTAATCTTTTTAGAAGGTGTCTTTCTGTAAGTCTATAATATATAACCAAACTATTGTTATATGTAAAATAAATAAGGTTTCAAAATGTTTCAGAAGCTTCATTTAAAATTAAATTAAAATGCAGAGCCCCCAGACCTGTGGCCAGGACCAGGCTGTGTGAGTGCCACTGAAAATCAGCTCATGTGCTGCCTTTGGCGTGCGTGCCATAGGTTGCCGACCCCTGGTATGTGGCACGGTTTAGCCATGCTGCTGCTTTCACAGCTACACTATTATTCATACTTACGCTAGCTCTTATCGATGTAGCATGAGTATACGTATGCTCATCCCTTTGCTCATAGTGCAGACATAACCTTTGACTGCAAATTTTAGAGATAAAGTATTAAAATTTGTGTTACAGTTTACTACACAAGTAAAACATTTTGTCTCCTCTTCTAAACAATCCAAAAAGAGTTTTGGAAAACAGACAGAGATCATCATTTAAGAAACTTCCAAGGGAGATGGATTGAGTAATTCTGTCTTCTATATGATCCAGAAAGTCCCTTTTGCTATTGATGTTCATATGGCATTTACTTGCAGTCTTTTAAATCCTGTTGGAAATACCACAGAACTAACAGAAATAAGCAATCTCAAATGCAGAAGACCCTTCACGTTTCCATGAAACCAATTATTAGTCTATTCAAACGTATTATTTTACTAAATCTGCCTATAAGTATTATATATCTTTGTTTCTTAAATTAAGATTACTTTCATATCTGCTATAATTTAATAAACAAACAGAGTTGTGGACAGTATTCATATCTCCATAATCACAGATACTTCAAATCATTATTTTCCAATAGAAATTGTTAGAAACTCACCAGGTGTTTCAAAGCTTTAGAAAGCAGATGTCGCCCAGCTGGCTTGTCAAAATCAGCAATAATCCAGATGGTAACTGCATATATTACATCTTCATCTGAAAATAACAAATAACCCAGTAAAAGAATTTTATTCTAAAAAGTTTAAGTAGATAACGATATTTCCAAACAATAAAATCAAGGAAAGGCTCTCATCAATATAACATAATCAGATGATAAACATCAATATTTATTTAACAACATTATTCTGTCCTGTGATGTGCTGCTACACATTACTTCTTATCTAGATCAGGGTTTCTCAAACAAGGGTCGCCGCTTGTGTAGAGAAAGCCCCTGGTGAGCTGGGCCAGTGTGTTTATCTGCCCTGTCCGCAGGTCCGGCCCATCGCAGCTCCCATTGGCCTCTGCACCACTTCCAGCAGCTCCCAATGGCCCGGAGTAGCGATCTGCAGCCAGTGGGAGCCGCGATCAGCCAGACCTGCGAACAGGGCAGGTAAACACCCCAGTCTGGCCCACCAGGGGCTTTCCCTACACAAGCAACCCCTGTTTGAAAAACCCTGATCTAGATCATCACAGGTCGTGGTCTCTGCTCCTGCATGTTAGTGAGGTGGGAACTTACTTAAAATTCTAAACAGCATATTGCCAACCTCTAGTGTTTCAATTATCCGTTTCTTTCAAACTGAAGGTAAAAATATTCCAATATACAAGAAAAAATATTCCTTTATGGTCAAAGTAATATTTAAATTGCAGTGCCAAAAGAAATCCAAAGACAACAAAAAAACAAAAAACATTCAACAGCTACAGAAGCCAACCCTTTTACTGAGAGAGCAAGCACGCAGATGAGTGCTAATCCATCAAAACATATTCTTCAGGAAACTTCAAGTAAGCAATTTCCCCTTCCTCAAAGACAGAGTTATAATAAATGTAGAGACTAAGCAGGGTAAACAGAAAAAAATGTAACAAAGGGTGATCTTTAAAACAGGCAAAAGGACTTGAAAAAGTCAACATAGCATGAACAGCAGCAATATACGAGTTAAGGGCTGGAGTACCTTCAATAAATTTTAATATTAATAGATATGATAGAGAGGCTACTGCTTCTCCACAGAAAATGTTCCAGATAAGTTTCTGTTTTAAACTGAAATTTGCACCCTCCTTAAAATCCTCAAGTCAAATAATATCAGCCTGATAATTGGAGTTTGCGGAGAAAATCTGAAATCATTTGAATAAGGAGTTCCCAAAACAAAGCAGCCTAAATATTAAGCTCTTTTTGCAGGTGCAAAAGCTTTCTAATACTTTTTGCCTACACCTATATATGTGGTCAGATTCTTCTTTGGGAGTAAAATTAAGGACAGATTTGCAAAATTAGGTAACAAAACATTCTGTTACTTTTTTGGTTTCAAGCAATCTGATTGCTTCTCATGATTACTTTTTGCTTTAAAATAATCTAATACAATAAGGCTATTGTTTTAACAACTTTGATAGCGACTTCAATCCCATGATCAAACAAGTTTACTATCCCAAGAGATTTTGGATGTTGCATAAAATACAAAAATCAGGGCTCACACAGATCCTTCTTAGACCAGTCTTCCTATATATATTCACCTCAACCACCACTAACATTTCTTTATTATTCTGAATTTCCACATAATTACTCACTTGTATGCATTACTGTCATAACTGTAGGCAAACAGCATTACATAGTTAAAAGGTTGTACAAAAAAAATTTACCCTTTTTTGTTAAATACTTCATGTTCTGTGAAATTACAGCACTCTTATCTTGTGAGTCCAAAAAGGAAAAAGTAGAGAAATCTTCCACGCCAACAGGAACTGCAAAGTTAAATATAAATGTGTTACAATTAGGAGTTGGAAAAAACATGGTAACTAAACAGGCAAGAAAAGCATTTACCTGACATGGATATGAAATTTATGTATCTTCTCTTAGGGCCAAGAATAATGGGATTTATACGGGAAACTACATTATGCTGATCCATGAGGAAATCTACCGCATCCATATGATCGTTTAGCAAACCCTGTAATAGCAAAAATAAATCCCACTTTTCCATTTAATGTAATAATTTTTAAGATAAATACAAGATGAGCATTTATCTATAAAATAAAATTCAGGATTGTCTCTCTGTGTGTCATTCTGAAGCCTAGAATATTTGCAGTGTTAGTGCGAAGAGACAGAAACAGCTACAAGCATGGCTGAGAGTTCTTTTTGTCCAGAAGATCACCAGATTCAATCATGAGTGGGATTTGAGGTCTGCTACTGTCCAATTTTTAAGTTCTCAAGCCACTGTGACTTTATGAATTACATCCACATGACAGCAAGGCAATGCATCTATTAGATCAATTTAGCAAGGGTCATGGTGAATACTCCATCACTGACACATTTTAAATTAAGGGTGGATGTTTTCTAAAAAAATATGCTCTAGAGAAATTCTATGTCCTATATTATATAGAAGGTCAGATCAGATGAACACAATGGTCGCTCCTGGCCTTGGAATCTATGAACCTACACCATGCCAGCAAGAGGAGATCCCTGGCAGCTGCAAACACCTCCGGCGTGGTTGATACTGAGATAGTCTCGGTACGGTGCAGCTGATATGGAAGCCTCTTCTGGCTCTGGACTAAATGGTACCTATGTAGATGCCAGAGTCAACCGTGCTGTCTTCTGCAGTATTGAGGCAGAGGAGTGCCACTGGATTTGTGGGATTCCTTGTCATGACTCCAAAACTTAGGATGTTCTAAGTCCTCATGAACTGAGCGAGAAGATTTGCTTGACTTAGGCAGGATTGTATCTGACTTCTTGAAATGAATTTAGAGGAGAATTTGCTCTTGAATTTATGAAGGCTCCCTGCCTTCCCAACAAGACCCCAACAGGGGATCTCTGGGAGCAGATTCCCTTTTCTTAAGTCAGACTTTGTGGAAGGAGTTGCACTCCTTACTGAGTGAGGCTGAGGTACTATGGGAGTCCCCCCTGGCCTGGGGATCCATAGGGCCCTGTGGCTTTCTCCATGAGGTGCTTCTTAAGATGAAGTTCCTTCCTGTCACAAGTGCAACTGGGAAAAGAGTGGCAGATACAGCTCCCTGCTGCAATGTAAGTTCCCTAAGGCACTACAGACAGCGTTGACAGTCATCGCTGACCAAGAAAGAATGTGGGTCAGGAGGTACAGATTTTGAAACCCGGAGTCCTGGGCACAGTCCAGTGCTTATAACAGGGATACAGTCGAGAGAGGGGGAATCGGACAGGGAATCTAACTATAAAAATTAGCTAAAACTATACAGTAAAAATCTAAACTACTTACAAAATATGCTATCTATAGATCGAAGAATAAATGAAGACAAAGGTCAGGACACTGAGAGAGAGAGAGAGAGAGAGAGAGAGACCTTTGCCCAGATATTTAAAACACTTTACATGTTAGTCCAATGTAGGGAAAACAACAGAGCATGAAACACATTTCTTTGAGAACATCTTTTTCTTTTGCAGTTCTCCCATAACACATGGAACCAACCTTATAAATGTATACACTATCCATAACAAAAACTATTCTCTGCTACAAATTATACAAGAACAAACAACTATAGTTATAAAGTTAACAAGGCAATAAAAATGGAGAAAACCCTGAGTAGAAAGGACTAAAGTGGTTCACTTTCAGAAGGAATTGAGGTGGTAGGCAAAGCAGAGCCCCTGCTCTCAGGAACATTCAAAGTCATCTAGGGACGGACGAGTAGTGGGCATGTGTGAGATCCAGAAAGCACTGCTTGGAGAAGGTTTTACCAGTAGGCACCACCAGGAAGCACAGTACTCGTAAGTGGGAATATGCAAAGCCACTCGAAGAAGAATCCCAAACACACACAGCCCCTCATGGCAGCACACGTCCCTTATTGACACCCACAGAACCTTCCCAGCACAACACAACTCCAATACCACAACACTACCAGCACACACAAACCCCCCCAACACATATAGCCCCTCAGGAAGCACATAGCCCTCATTTGCCACTTGCACAAATCAACACAATTCTTCCAGTCTAACCCCTAGACACAAATCAACACAACTGCCCACACAACAATATATCCAGCACACACAGTAACCCCACTTGGAAGCCTAGAATATCTGTGGAGTCAGCATGAAGTGGTGGAAACAGCTGTAAGCATGACTGAGAACTCTTTATGTTTAGAGTATCACCAGGTTGAATAATCACTGGGATATTCACATGTGTTACCATCCAATTTTTAAATTGTCAGCCATTTTTGACTTTTATACATACATGGTTTACAAATTACACTTGCATGACAGCACAGGATGAATGGATGAATGTGTATGAATTTATGTTTCTGTTTAGTTTAGAGCTTTTATATATTGAATGCTAAGATAAAGACTGCTTAAATGGAAAAGAAACACATAAATAATACACACAAGAGATTTTAACATCTGAGGTCCAAATTTTCTTATGAATAGCTACAATTTCTCTTCACTTCTTGGCTGAAAACATCTCAAAGATTAACATGTACTTACTCAAAGCTTAGAGCTTCAATAATCAACATGCATTAAGTTTCAAATTCATGAATGCAAATTAAAGTAATGATGCCATTTCAGTTTTCATGGCAATAATTTCAAACTACCTCACTATAAAAAATATAGGTAGTAATCATGACTGTAACAATCTATTGACAAGTATTTCACCTTACATTCTTTCATAAATGCTAAGCATACCATGAAGACAGCCCTCTGGAGGAACCCCATGGCATCAGTGATCCTCTGAAGAATAACTGTTTCTAACTCTGCAGCAGCCATCTCTTCACCATTAAAGGGCACACCATTGAACAGAGCTTGAGGCAATGGACCAAGGCCTGTCCTTTTATAGAAGGTTGCTCCTGCCTATTCAAATCAGAAGTATCACAGAGTTAACAGAAAGTGGCTGACTGTTGTAAGAAAGAAAACTAATATTAAGAGACAATGAACACTAATGTCTAAGCACTCTGTGTTGTGGCCTACTTTTATATGAGTCATAATGAGTAAACTGAATTCACAATTCTGTTAGGATTTTTCAGAAAGCAGCTTGGAAAAATGAATCAGTTAAATAGTACATGAAGCACACATTTATCAAAAAGGAGGGACAAAAACTCCTGTAAATTCATATCAAGATTTTTTTAAACTTTTGTTTTTATACCACTCTGTGGCAGTCTTGCTAAGAGCTATTATTTATCAGGCATTATTTAAAGAATATTAATCAAATAAAGCACAGATAATTTTACAGATCAGACATGGTTGAAGACACATGGTTGAAAATAATGCTTGTATGGACTTCTGCAGAAAATTACCTACATTATTATAATAGAAGAAAATATTCCCTTCCAGTACTATGCATAAAATTCAGTGCTCTATTTCCTATTTCTTTTAACTCTGCCACTCTGAACTTCACCAACAGGGAAGTATGGTGACTTTCCTCTACACACAGTGGTTGACCTTTATTTAATGGTATATCTTAAACACAGACCTTTGATTACAAATTACAGAATACTTTTTTTTAAAGAAACATCTATTGATAATAGAAGAAGCAACTACTGATAACAGAAAGTATAAGTTTCAACACAGACATATTTGCTCCAATTGTCAGAGCAAGTCTTTGCTTGGAAAAATGTTTCACATCTGAAAATTACAGGAATCCAAATTAACAGAAAAAACAACACAGTTTCACTTTATGCCAACAATGTTACCCTCTGTAAAAGAATTCTACTCCAATTTACCAATAATCCTACAACAAGAAGGCCAATTCAGGAAGATTTCAGTATAGGAAAATCAATGTATGAAAAAATAAAATGGGCTTTAATTTGATAGGACACATCCTACACCTCACACCTCAGTAAGAATGCCCACCTCCACTGTATGTGACCTGGTGCTTAAATTAACTACAGAATGGTTGCAACATTATACTTCAAATGATAAATCCTGGCTACATCAAACTAAAATTGTGAGAATAAATTATAAAAATGTTATTTTTTTTATTTGGAAGATTTTCCCTTAGTCTCTCACTGAACATTCATATCAGCAAGAAGGTATGCATCTCTAAAATCTTCTAGATAATCTTGAAACTCAAGACTTACATTCTAGTCTGGGGACTGCACAGACAATTACCTATAGAAGGCCTCTTGTTTTCATTTACCAATCAACTGTATGTGCATTTCAGCTTACCACATCTGCAATCCTTATAATTTATGATGTCATGATTGGAAACAAAATGTTCACAGTACGTAGTCACTTTCTAAAGAACATAAACCTCATTTCACCTCAGAATCAGGTGAGGGCTTGAAAAAGTTCCCTGGCAATCTCCCTGATTGTTCAGCATTACATGCACATACAAATGAATGATGTATGTTTGTGCCTACGCTACCCCTCCAGGCTCTGACACTAGGAATCTTGTGATTCTGAGTCAGAATGGCCATATTCACCAGGCAGATTCTTTCCCAGGAAGATATGATTTGTCCAAAAGACAGAATTTCTTCCTTAGCCAGGCTGTTTGGGTAACCTACCACCTACCGCAAATGATACACATCTAATAAGCTTATCACTAGGTACCTTCCATAGTAGCAGATATATATAGTAGATAGGAGTCAGCATTAAATATTATTCTTGAGGACAATAATCCAATGGACCCTTCCAACACTGCAACAGTCTGGAAAAAATTGCAACCTCATTGCATTTAAGTGTTTTAACTCTCAGATTACTATTTCTTGCAACTATTTTCTTAACATACCTTCCTTTTCTCATCATATTCAGAGTCAACACCCAGTATACTCTGAATATCAGCATGAGGGAACTCACTTCTAAGAACATTCCTCACATGGTTCACAGTGAGAACTTCTCCATCTTTCATTTCATGGTACATCTGTGAAAATTATAAAACAGATAAAAAACAAAGCTATTTTACCCTACATATTAATATTACTTTATTATTTATCATAACAATATAAATTTTTTTAAGTAGAATATAGGATTTGCCATCAGATCACTAGTCTAATTAGTCTACTATCCTATCTTTGGCAGTGGTTAATATCTTATATTGCAGAGGAAAGTACATCCAATACTCCAGGTCAGCCAGCAATAGTTTTAGTGACTGAGAATTCCTTTCTACTCCCTGTTCAGTCTTAGCATGAACTTTAGAAACAAAAGACATCAACTAGAAGAGATGCTTCTCCACCCTTGGCTAGTGAGCTCTGTCCCCCACCATCACAAGCAATCTTGTCATATAGTCCCACTTATACCTTTGTCCCGCTCTCTCTTAAAACTAATTACCTTGTTTGCCACCACAGCTCTTATTGGGAGGCTGTTCCAGAACCTCACTCTTCCAATGGTTAAACACCTTCTAATTTCCAGCCTCCATGTGTTCATGGCTACTTTATACTCATTTGTTCTTGTGCCAATATTGTCCTTTAGTTTAAATAGTTCTTCACCCTCCCTCATGTTTATTCCCTTAATGTATTTAGAGAAAGCAAGCATAACTACTCTCTGCCCTCCTTTTGCTAGGCTAAACAAACCAAGCTCTTCCAGACTCTTCTCCTACGATAGGCCCTCCATCCCCCTGATCATCATAACAGCTCTTTGCTATACCTGTTCCAGTTTGAATTAATCTTTCTTGAACATGGATGACTAGAATATACAGTATTCCAGATGAGGTCTTACCAGAGCTTTGTACAATGGTATTAATACTTCTCTTTCTCTATTGGAAATGCCTCACCTGATACATCCTAGGATCACATTTGCTTTTTTCAGAGCCACATCACACTGGTGGCTTATAGTCACTCTGTGATCAACCCATACACCCAGGTCTCTCTCCTCTTCTATCATTTCCAACTGATAAGCCCCTGGCTGGCGAAGACAGTCATTATTAGACCCTAAGTGCATGACATTGTATTTGTACTACTGAACTTCATTCCATTTTTGTCACTCCAGTCTTGAAGGTCATCCAGATTTTCCAGATTAATATTCCAGTCCTCCTCTGCATTGACAATGCATCCCATCTTTGTATCATGAGAAAATTTCACTAGCACACTCCCACTTTTTGTTCCAAGGTCATTAATAAAAATATTGAATAAAACTGGTCCCAAGACTGATCCCTGAGGAACTCCACTAGTAACCTCCCTCCAACTGGATAGTTCATCTTTCAGCATAACCAGCTGCCTTCTCCCTTTTAGCTAGTTCCTTACCTATGCCACAGTCCAATGGCCCCCTCCTCTTAGGGAGTCCCCTGCGACTTAAAGAAATTAATTAGAACCATAATTAATGCCAGGGATCAATTAGCATGGGATTCTGTATGCTCACAGCTCCAACAATATTTAACCCAATAAGTCTGTAGCACACAGGAGAATGTGCTCCATGGAGTCTGGTCCGGGGAGATTCATCTCCACTCTGGAATCCCCTGAGGACAATGTCCTTTTCGCCATTTCTGAAAGCTTACTAATTGAAAGGGCACGGGCATAGTCTGCTCCTTCACGGCCTTCAGTCCCATAAAAAAAATATGGGCCCCTGTACAAAAATCCAACCAGGCCTTTGGGAAGGCTGCCTCTGGGACTGGGTAGTCCACCGTGACGCATGGGAGGTGGGTCCCCCAAATGACACAGCTAAGCAGTATGTGCTGACTGCATCCTCAGACTATCAGCACATATAAATTGCAAAAGGCAACACCTGGCAACTCTGGCCTATAAAACCACCTCAAATGGTGTGTAAAGAGAGGGCAGTGCCAGGCCACTTTTATGAGGTAGGTCGACACATCTTGTCATAAACAGATAGTTAAGGGTTAATGCCTCTTTTACCTGTAAAGTGTTAAGAAGTTCACCTAGCCTAGCTGACACCTGACCAGAGGACCAATGGGGAAACAAGACGTTTCAAAAGGAAGGAGGGAAGTTTCCTTTGTTTAGTCAGTTTCAGTCAGAGTGAAAAAGATCAAGGAACCAGCCTCTTATCAGAGTAGTAATTTTTCGAAAGGGATAAATAGGTTTATGTTTATTTCTTTGTAACCTGTCTTGTGCAATTAGAGGAAGAATCAAATTGGGTATTGGGGTATTTTCATTGGTGTAATTAAGTTTTTGCCTAGGGGAACATCCTCTGTGTTTTGAATCTGTTGTCTGTGAGAGTAGCTTGTATGCTAATCTCTCCCAGAGGGTTTTCTTTTACCTTTCTTTTCTTTAATTAAAGGCCTTTTTTTTTAAATAACCTGATTGATTTTTCCTTTTTTTTAGATCCAAGGGGGTTGGATCTGGATCCACCAGGAGTTGGTGGGAGAAAGGAGAGGGGATGGCTAATTTCTCCTTGTTTTAAGATCCAAGGGATTTGGATCTGTGCTCACCAGGAAATTGTTGAAGTCTCTCAAGGCTACCCAGAGAAGCGAGTGCTTGGGCGTGGTGGCAGCCAGACCAGATCTAACCTGTTAATTGAGCTTAGAGCTTCTCATGCAGGTCTCCCACACCTGTACCCTAAAGTTCAGAGTGGGGAAGGAACCTTGACACATCTATTAAAAAGGGGAGGCATCGAAATATGTCCCCACTACAACACATCTGTTTACCAACACCTCAGTGTGTGTTTGGAAAACCACCGACCCCAAGGTCCCTCTTAATTTACTGTTAAGGTCACAAACACCAATTTTTTTGGTGCATTGGCCCGCCATTCTGCAACAAACTGTTAATGTTTCTAACTATGTTGTGTTCAATTTTTCATAAATAACACCCAGTGTTTCCTTCATTAGCACACACCCAAAACCAGCTTTCAGTATTCAAGACAAATGCCTCCTCCTTCACAGTATTATGACACACGTTTAACCAGGAGAAAGCTGCGTTTGCTACCACCATTTGAGTGGGGCATCTGTGCCAACGGGGGGGATGTATTATGCTATGTAACTAATAAAGCCAAAAGACATTACTGGCTAGTGTATGCAATTGTTGCAGTCCTAATAATTTTATATATACTATATTGCTGTTATGTAAAAAGCCAACAGTAAGCCTCATCACCATACCAGGGGGAAAACGAAAACCCAAGTGTTGACCCCTCCCAACAAAATGTTGATTCGGGTCAAGGGGGGGAATGTCACAATCCAATGCCCCCCCTTAGGGAGTCCCCTGGGAAGGCAGATCAGCAATGTATATTGCTAAAGCTGTTGCAAGCATCGCAAAGCATTTTGGGGAGAGTCAAAGATGTGTGAGTGAAAAGTGGAAGTGTCCTCAGAGAGTTTGGGAGACCAAGGGGGAGGGGGAGAAGAAGAAGAAGAACAAGGGGTTAACTCAACACTGTAGCTAGCGAGTTCAGTCCAAAGATGATAAGCTGACTCCCGCCCAAGGCCAGTTGCTACCTGCCAAGACAGAAGGGAGGAAGTCCAATCCCCCCCGCCACACCAGCCGTGAGAAGAGAATGAAACACAGAGTTGCAGATATAACAATGAGAACAGTGAGAACAACAGTACAGGCCAACAGAAGGGAAAACAGTCTCCAGAGCCGAGATGTTTTGGGAAACAAGGAAGGCCACAGCAAGCTTGTTTGGACTGGCACAAAAAGCACCAGGAACATAGGGCTGTCATAAACAGATAAGAAAAGTTGGTAGTACAGAAGTACTTTATATCTCTTTGACTATAAAGGGTTAACAAGTTCAGTAGGCCTGGCTGTCACCTGACCAGAGAACCAATCAGGAGACAGGATACTTTCAAATCTTAGGGAGGGAAGTTTCTGTGTGTGCTGTTAGTTTTTGGTTGTCTAAGCGAGGGAGTTTCTGGTGTGATCGCTGTTACGTTTTGGCTTGTTGTTCACTCTGGCCCTCAGACTCCAGACTGCACCTTACCGCGATATTCCAGATCAGGCCACGCCACGGAGGGTTTGCAGCTGCAGTCTTGTGCTGTTAGGTTCATACATCGCCCCTGCAACAGCGCCCAGGGACGCCATTGTGGTTCATCTTATACCTCCCTATTAAGCGGTGACATAGGAATTTCTCTTTCTACGCGGCCCCTCACTCCTCTAGAAACATCTAAATCTCAAACACATCTGCTGTTTCCCATGATGGGTATCACCCAGACTACCAGCCTGCTAATTTGATCCTAAAAATGCATTTGCCTTCTCTTCAATGGTGGGATTCATTTTATCTAAGGTCACTAGTCTGTGTGAAACTTCAATCTCTCTTTTGTGTTAAGATCCAGAGGGTCTGGGTCTTGGGGGTCCCCAGGCAAGGTTTTGGGGGGACCAGAGTGTACCAGGCACTGGAATTCCTGGTTGGTGGCAGCGCTACAGGTTCTAAGCTGGTAATTAACTTAGAGGAATTCATGCTGGTACCCCATCTTTTGAACGCTAAGGTTCAGAGTGGGGAATTGTACCATGACAAGGGACCTGAATGAAAATGCCCCCAAAAGAACCCAGGACTTATAACCCTCCCGAAAGCTGAAGCAAAGGGGAGAACACAGCCGATTCTTGGATGGCCTGGGCCCAGGACAGTGCTCCCCATCCACCTTTCCCCCCCTTCTTCATCTTACATTACACCCAGGCCTGGCCAGCTTTGGGTTGGGCATATGTGAGTATAAAAGTGGGTTAGGGATTGGGGCATTAATGCTTTTTTCCTTCCTTTGAGTGACATGGAAGCTTTTCCAGCACTCTCTGCTGTTATTTTACTATTTTATTAATAAAGCTTTAAAATTTAGACACCTGGCGTGCCTTGTCATCTTCTCCCCAAAAAATCCTGTGGCCACAGCCTGATCAACTGTGGTCCCAGGAAGATTGGTAACAAAAATCTGTCACACCTACCTTACTATTCTTGTACTAATTCCCATCTTCTCTAGCTTAATTATTTCCCATGTGGTATTATGTATGTAAAATGCTTTACTGAAGTCCAAGTACATTAGAACTACTGCATTTCTCTCATCTAAAAAAAAATAGTTATTTTCTCAAAGAAGGAAATCGGGTTAGTCTGGCACAGTGTGATCTATCTTTGGTAAATCCACGATGTATTACATCTGAGGCTATATTTTAGTCATGGGTATTTTTAGTAAAAGTCATGGACAGGTCATGGGCAGTAAACAAAGAGGTTCCCAGCCAATGGGAGCTGCAGGGCGGTGCCTGTGGGTGGGGGCAGCGCACGGAGCTAGAAGGTGAGGGAGGGACACACGTCACTGTTTCCAGGGAGCCCCCCAAGGTAAACACCACACAGAGCACTTACCTTCTCCCTCGCCCCAACTCCAGCCCTGAGCCCCCTCCCACAAGCACCCAAACTGCTGCTGCTGTTGCTGGAGGGGTGGGAGGGCGGTAGCCACTGCAGATGTCATGGAGATCCTGGAAAGTCACAGAATCCATGACTTCCGTGACCTCTGTGACCAACTCGCAGCCTTACTTACATCCACTATTCTGTTTACCTCTATAAATTCAATAATTCTTTCCTTCACAATTTATTCCAAAGTTTTGCCTATTAACTGAGGTTAGATTTACAGATCTGTAATTGTCCACATCACTTTTTTTTTTTTAACCCTTCTTTTAAATAGAGGTACAATGTTAGCTTTTCTCTAGTCATACAATGTTATCTCTGTAACAGATAGATTTATTAAAGTCCTAGCTACTGGACTATTAAATCTCAGTATTCTGCTCTTTCAGTATTCTGGCACAAAAATTATCCAGTCCACCTGATGTGGTCATTTCCACTTCTATACACCCATTTCCAGCTGCCGTCCTGCCTTCATACCCATGTTCAATATTATATTTAATGAAAACCAAGGCAAAGAATTCATTTAGTTTTTGGGCCATATCTAGATTATCTATAATCTCCTCCCTGTCCATGGTACACAGCAGCCAAATCTTATCCTTCCTTATTTTCTTTTTATTTATATAACTAAAAAAACCCAACCTTATTATTTCATTTAATTTAGCAAATCTCACTTCATTTCTTCATTTTCTAATCTCCATGATGTAGCTTTCTTTGTTGGTAAATATCTTCTTCTATTTCCTAAGGGCTCTCTATTTACTCCCAATAATTGTTTTGAGATAGTTATTCATATAGTTAGGTCTGGAGTCTTTGCCCATGTAATTTTCCCCCTTGCTTGAAATGTAAACTGCAGATAGTGTCTATATAGCTGATTCAAAGAAATTCATAAGAACATAAGAACGGCCGTACTGGGTCAGAGCAAAGGTCCATCTAGCCTAGTATCTGTTTACCGACAGTAGCCAATGCCAGGTGCCCCAGAGGGAGTGAACCTAACAGGTAATGATCAAGTGATCTCTCTCCTGCCATCCATCTCCATCCTTTGACAAACAGAGGCTAGGGATACCATTCTTTACCCATCCTGGCTAATAGCCATTTATGGACTTAGCCACCATGAATTTATCCAGTTCTCTTTTAAACACTGTTATAGTCCCAGCCTTCACAACCTCCTCAGGTAAGGAGTTCCACAAGCTGACTGTGCGCTGCATGAAGAAGAACTTCCTTGTATTTGTTTTAAACCTGCTGCCTATTAATTTCATTTGGTGACCCCTAGTTCTTGTATTATGGGAATAAGTAAATAAACTTTTCCTTATCCACTTTCTCACATCACTCATGATTTTATATACCCTCTATCATATCCCCCCTTAGTCTTCCTCTTTCCAAGCTGAAGAGTCTAGCCTCTTTAATTTTTTCATATGGGACCCTCTCCAAACCCCCTAATCATTTTAGTTGCCCTTTTGTGAACCTTTTCTAGTGCTAGAATATCTTTTTTTGAGGTGAGGAGACCACATCCTGTACAAGCAGTATTCGAGATGTGGGCGTACCATGGATTTATATAAGGGCAATAAGATATTCTCAGTCTTATTCTCTATCCCCTTTTTAATGATTCCTAACATCCTGTTTGCTTTTTTGACCGCTTCTGCACACTGCCTAGAACATCTTCAGAGAACTATCATGATGACTCCAAGATCTTTTTCCTGACTGTTGTAGCTAAATTAGCCCCCATTATATTGATGTAATTCCAAGTCTCATCTACATTTAATACTTGAGCTTCAATCCAGCCAACTTCTTTCACTAAGGCCTTGCTACACTGAGCACTTTACAGTGCTGCAACTGGTGTGAAAAAACCCCCTGAGCGCTGCAAGATGCAGCGCATATTGTTAAAGTGTCAGTGTAAATCAGGGCGGCAGCACTGGGAACGCGCTCCCAGCGCTGTACGTGTACGCTACACCCGTAAGGGATGTGGTTTACAAGCAGCGCTGGGAGAGCTCTCTCCCAGCGCTGCGGCTTTGACTACACTCACACTTCAAAGCGCTGCCGTGGCAGCGCTTTGAAATGTCTAATGTAGCCAAGCCCTAATTCTCTTAATTTCCCAAAGTCTGCTCTTTTGAAAGCAAAAACCATAGCTCTTTACTTGGTTTTGACTATCATTCCATTTACATTTAAACTGAATTAGGTCATGATCATTTGATCCAAGGTTAATTCCCATGACTGGCTCTTCTGTGATGTCCTTGCTACTTACAAAACTAAGTCTCAAATTCCATCACTTCTCCCATTATGACAATTCCCAGTAGTATTTCTCTCTCTAATAATATTAAATAAAGAGATCTCTATCCATATCTGAGTCTGGACCCAACAGTCTCTGGCAGACCCCTAACACTATCCCAATAACACTCTCTCTTTTACAATCCTTTCCAAAAGTGAGTTTGACCCAAACAGATTCTGTTTCATCCGTGCCATCACTTCTTATTTCTTTACAGTTTATCCCAGAATTAATATACAACACTGCCCCTCCATCTTTATTTCTCTCTCTCCTAAACAGCATATACTCTTTAATATAGCTAGCGAACAGAAGTGGCTAAAAGAGGAGTTTGGCAAGGGAGTTTACAGGGGGAATGCGAGCAAGGGCTAGATACACCTAACATTCTTTGCACTTAAAGGTCAAAATACCGCCTGATAAAAACAAAGCGCCAACAAAGGAACAAGCTTTGGGAGTAAAAAGAAAATGCAGGCAGAAGTCCAGCAACAGAGTGGGAGCTACCAGTTTCTTGCACCCAATGCAGTATGTATGATTACCTGCCCTATGGGCTGGTGGCGTATGCATGCATTCGGTGCAAGGTGCTCCTGACCCTCAGAGACCATGTACGGACTTTGGAGAAGAGAGTGGCTGAGCTGGCAGAGCTGAGGGAGACAGAGAGGTACACAGATGAGACTTTCCAGGACACAATAGAACAGTCCCACCCTGGGTCTGACAACCTCTGTGCTGTTGAGGAGGGTGAAAGCCTCAGGGAAGGAGAACATCCAACTGGAGCAGAGGGAAACAATCCCATAGTTGGGACCCTCCTCCCAGATGATGTTGTGGTATCCTCTCACACTGAGAATACTTCTCTGAGGGAGAGAACTCCAGTTATTATGAAGAGACCAGTATTAGTAATGGGCGATTCGATCATTAGAAACATAGATAGCTGGGTTTGCGATGATCAGGAGAACCGCACAGTGACTTGCCTGACTGGTGCGAAGGTTGCAGCTCTCTCAAGGCATCTAAATAGGCTTATATGTAGTACTAGGAAGGAGCCAGTGGTCATGGTACATGTAGGCAACAATGACATGAGGAAGGATAGGAGAGAGGTCCCAGAGGACAAATTTAGGCTGCTTGGCAAGAGTCCAGAACCTCCATGGTAGCATTCTCTGAAATGCTTCCAGTTCCACGTGCAGGGCACAGTTAGACAGGCAGAACTGCAGAGTCTCAATGTGTGGATGAGACGATGGTGTAGGGAGGAGGGATTTAGATTTATTAGGAACTGAGGAAGCTGGGAAAGGGGGAGCCTATACAGCAAGGATGGGCTCCTCCTAAACCAAACTGGAACCAGATTGCTGACACTTAAAATTAAAAAGGTTATAGAACAGTTTTTAAACTAAGGGCTGGGGGAGAGCTGACAAGTGCAGAGGAGCATGTGGTTCGGACATCCGTTAGAGGAGGGTCTATAAATGGAGATTCCCTATGTCCTAATAAGGAGGAGAGGATGGAAAATGATAAAATACATGGAGGATTTGATGAGAAACAGGCAAATGAAAAAAAGTCCCATTCAATTACGTCATGCAATAGGGGACAGCCAAAAAATGACACGTTTTTTAAATCCTTATATACAAATGCTAGAAGTCTAAATAATAAGTTGGGTGAACTAGAGTGCCTAGTAGTAAATGATGTAATAGGCATCACAGAAACCTGGTGGAATGAGGATAATCGATGGGACACAGTAATACCAGGGTACAAAATACATCAGAAGGACAGAATAGGTCGTGCTGGTGGGGAAGTGGCAATATATGCGAAAGAAGACATAGAATCAAATGAAGCAAAAATCTTAAAAAAACTGAATTGTACTATAGAATCTCTATGGATAGTAATTCCATGCTTGAAAAATAAGAATATAGCAGTAGGGCTATATTACAGACCACCTGACCAGGATGGTGTTAGTGACTCTGAAATGCTCAGGGAGATTAGAGAGGCTATTAAAATAAAAAACTCAATAATAATAATGAGGGATTACAACTATCCTCATATTGACTGGGTACATATCACCTCAGGATAAAGTTTCTTGACACCTTAAATGACTGCTTCTTGGAGCAGCTGGTCCCAAAACCCACAGGAGGAGAGGCAATTCTTGATTTAGTCCTAAGTGGAAGTGGAACACAGGATCAGGTCCAAGAGGTGACTACAGCTGGACTGCTTGGTAATAGTGACCATAATACAATTAAATTTAACATCCCCGTGGCGGGGAAAACTCCACAGTGGCCCAACACTGTAGCATTTAATTTCAGAAAGGGGAACTACATAAAAATGAGGAGGTTAGTGAAACAGAAATTAAAAGGTACAGTATCAAAAGTAAAATCCCTGCAAACTGTGTGGAAACTTTTTAAAGACACCATAATAGAGGCTCAACTTAAATGTATACCCCAATTTAAAAAAAACATAGTAAGAGAACCAAAAAAGAGCCACCATGGTTAAACAACAAAGTAAAAGAAGCAGTGAGAGGCAAAAAGGCATCCTTTAAAAAGTGGAAGATAAATCCTAATGATGAAAATAAAAAAAAAGCATAAACTCTGTCAAATGAAGTGTAAAAATATAATTAGAAAGATCAAAAAAGAATTCGAAGAACAGCTAGCCAAAGACTCCAAAAGTAAAAGCAATTTTTTTTTAAAAATACACCAGCAGCAGAAAACCTCCTAAACAACTAGTGGGGCCTCTGGATGATCGAGATGCTAAAGGAGCACTCAAAGACTTTAAGATCATTGTGGAGAAACTAAACAAACTCTTTGTATTGGTCTTCACTGTTGAGGATGTGAGGGAGATTCCCAAACCTGAACCATTCTTTTTCGGTGACAGATCTGAGGAACTGTCCCAGATTGAGGTGTCATTAGAGGAGGTTTTGGAATAAATTGATAAACTAAACAATAAGTCTCCAGGACTTCATAGTATTCACCCAAGAGTTCTGAAGGAACTCAAATGTGAAATTGCAGGACTACTAACTGTCATCTGAAACCTTAAATCAAATGACTGGAAGATAGCTAATGTGACGCCAATTTTAAAAAGGGCTCCAGAGATGACCCTTGCAACTACAGGCCTCACTTCAGTACCAGGCAAATTGGTTGAAACTATTGTAAAGAACAAAATTGTCAGACACACAGAGGAACATAATTTGCTGGGAAATAATCAAGATGGTTTTTGCAAAGGGAAATCATGCCTCACTAATCTACTAGAATTCTTTGAGGGGGCAACAAGCATGAGGACAAAGGAGATCCAGTGGATATAGCATATTTAGATTTTCAGAAAGCCTTTTACAGGGTCCCTCACCAAAGGATCTTAAGCAAAATAAGCAGTCATGGGCTACGAGGGAAGGTTCTCTCATGGATTGCTAACTGGTTAAAAGATAGGAAACAAAGGGTATGAATAAATGGTCAGTATTCAGAATGGAGAGAAGTAAACAGTGGTGTCCCCCAGGGATCTGTACTGGGCCCAGTCCTATTTAAGATTTGCATAAATGATCTGGGAAAAGGGGTAAACAGTGAGGTGGCAAAATTGCAGATGATACAAAACTACTCAAGATAGTTAAGTCCCAGGCAGACTGCAAAGAGCTACAAAAGGATCTCACAAAACTGGGTGACTGGGCAACAAAATGGCAGATGAAATTTAATGTTGATAAATGCAAAGTAATTGCACATTGGAAAACATAATCCCAACTATACATATACAATGATGGGGTCTAAATTAGCTGTTACCACTCAAGAAAGATCTTGGAGTCATTGTGGATAGTTCTCTGAAAACATCCACTCAATGTGCAGCAGCAGTCAAAAAAGCAACAGAATGTTGGGAATCATCAAGAAAGGGATAGATAATAAGACAGAAAATCATATTGCCTCTATATAAATCCATGGTACGCCCACATCTTGAATACTGCATGCAGATGTGGTCGCCCATCTCAAAAAAAGATATATTGGAATTGGAAAAGGTTCAGAAAAGGGCAACAAAAATGATTAGGGTATAGAACGGCTTCCATATGAGGAGAGATTAATAAGACTGGGACTTTTCAGCTTGGAAAAGAGGCGACTAAGGGGGGATATGATAGAGGTCTATAAAATCATGAGTGGTATAGAGAAAGTAAATAAGGAAGCGTTATTTACTCCTTCTCATAATACAAGAACAAGGGGACACCAAATGAAATTAATAGGTAGCAGGTTTAAAACAAACACAAGAAAGTATTTTTTCACGCAATGCACTGTCAACCTCTAGAACTCCTTCCAAGAGGCTGTTGTGAATGCCAGTACTATAATGGGGTTCAAACGGGAGCTAGATAGATACATGGAAGATAAGTCCTTCAATGGCTATTAGCCAGGATGGGCAAGAATGATGTCTCTAGCCTGTTTGCCAGAAGCTGGGATTGGATGAAGGCATGGATCACGTGATGATAACCTGTCTGTTCATTCCCTTTGGGGCACCTGCCATTGCTCACTGTCAGAGGACAGGATACTAGGCTTGATGAACCTTTGGTCTGATCCAGTATGGCCATTCTTATGTTCTTATGTATTCCAGCCATGAGTGCTATTTCACAATGTTTCTGTAATCCCCACAATATCTGGTTTGACCTCCTGCACCAGTAATTCCAGTTCCTTCATTTTACCGCTGAACTTTCTTACATTCATGAACAAGCATCTCAGTTCTTTCCCTCAGACCACACCTAGTTTTTTAGATGGATTAGGTATAGTCCTTTTACTAACTGTACCACCTACCTGACTACTACTCCAATCAATATTTGTAATTTCTTGTTCCTTGCTTTCTCTTATCTTACAGTGTTTCTTTATTCTCTATTATATCTCTGTTTAGCTGATTTTCCTGCTCCTGTGTACTGAAGACAGGTATGGATATTTCACAAGTCTCTCCCAACCTTCTCCCCTCATCTACTTCTTATCAATTGTGCAAGACTGGATGCTAGAAGGTTAATACCCCAGATCAGAGGCAGGCAACCTCTGGTACGTGGCTTGCCAGGGTAAGTACCCTGGCGGGCTGGGCCGGTTTACCTGCCGCATCCACAGGTTCAGCTGACTGCGGCTCCCACTGGCCACAGTTCACTGCTCCAGGCAAATAGGGGAGGGGAGGGAAGAGAGGAAACTGTGGCCCACACAACCCTCGGCCTGCATCACTTCCCGCACTTTAGGGGCCCCAGGGCCCTGGGGCCCTGGCCTGCAGCTCTAAAGCCCCTTGCGGAATGTGGCCCTGCGAGCGTGGGCCAGAGGACTCAGGGGGAGCAGGGGCAGCCATGCAGCCAGCAGCTGGAGAGAAGCATTGCTTTCCCCTTTAAAGCCGGCCAGGGAGAAGTGGCACTTTAAAGGAGAAAGCACCGCTTCTCTCCGGTCGCTGGCTGCGTGGCTGCCCCTGCTCCTCCTGAGTCCTCCGGCCCATGCTGGCAGGGTCGCACTCTGAAAGGGGCTTTAGAGCTGCAGGCCAGGGCCCCCTTAGCCCAGGACCCTGCAGCCCCTAAAGCCCCTGCGTTCCGTGTGGCCCTGCCTGCTGGGGTGGGGGGGCAGCTCCCAGAATTGCAGCCATCGGGGTGGTGCAGCGCTGCACTTAGCCACCTGCACACCTCCTGCACCAAACAAGAGTGGCCCCAGGTAAGTGCTCTGCACCTCCTGCCTGCCTCAGCCCTGAGCCTCCTCCCGCACCCCTACCCTGAGCACCCTCCCACAACCTAACTCCCTCCCAGACCCTGCACTCCACCCTGAGTGCCCTCCCGCACCCTAACTCCCTCCCAGACCCTGCACCCTGAGCACCCTCCCACACCCTGCACCCCCAGCCCTGAGACTCAGGGGTAAGCCAGGCGCACCTCTCCACCACAGTACAATACAGTATATGATGTCTTTTGTCTGCCCCCAAAAAATGTCCTTGGAACCTAACCCCCTGCATTTACATTAAATCTTATGGGAAAACTGGATTAGTTTAACATCGTTTCACTTAAAGTTGCATTTTTCAGGAACATAACTACAGCGTTAAGTGAGGAGTTACTATATATGGTTACAGAATTTTTAAAAATCTGTTTGCATCCTATTCTCTAGTTCAATTTCTTTTTGTCAAGAGTCCTCACAGAGATCCTGTACTTCAAGTCAACCCATTTATCCCTTGTAAGTCCCTAAATGTTCCCTAAATTTCCCTTCTGAAGCCCTTCACTCTAGCCGAGGATGTCAGACTTCTCTCCCAACATCTGAGCCTGGAAGATTTCCATGTTCTTCCAGAGACATGAATAGAGTCAACCAGACCAGGCAAACACTTGTATAATGAAAATGTCTTACCCAGTCTACTCCATTTTCTATACCACTGAATGACCATGGAAGTCCTCTAAATCATAAGGCATGACCTAAACAACTTTGGAATACCATTACTCCAGTGTGTGCCAGAACACAGACAAGAAGGCATGCATGAAAAGGCCATATAAAGAGTCCCAAACTATGACTGCACATGAAAATACTGCTTGCTGAAAGGTATGTTTACCTTCCTTTAATCCTTGAAGAAAATTTGTAAATAGACAATATTACCAGAATGAATTTGTTTGAGGAGCAGGAAAATGTTTTCAGTAAGATATCCTGCAGCAACCTAACATCCACTTTTAGAACAATTTTGTTTCCAACTAAAGACAGTCACAAGGAGGAGAAATTCTGAATTTATAGGAAAGCAAACAGGTTTAAAAAACATTATGCATTATTTTTATCTATTTACTGGCACTAACATTTATCATGGAGATAAAAGCTTGAGAAGTATCAGATTCTTCTGCAATGTAGTTAAAAGCTCTAAAAAGAGCTACTCCAGCATCCTCATTCCCGTCGATTTCTTCATTAGCATGTAAGATGAAAACAAATCCAATTCTGTAGGGGGAAAAAATCCTCTGTAAATATTTATTTTCTGGCTTTTTAAACCTTATTGAAAACAGACTGAAGATATTGCAATTTCTCATTATTGTTCAGATACAAACAATGTGAGGATTTTCTACCAATATTCTACAAATTAATATCTGCACTATTCAATATCATAAAACATACTTGCATAAATTAGGACTGTTTGTACTGTTTCCTCCAAACTTTACAGAGAGTGGGCTCTTGCTTTACAAAATTATTGTTTCATATATGTTGTGCTCTCCAGATTATTTGTAATGTACAAAATTATTGTTTAATATATTCTATGCTCTCCATGTAATTTATGGAACTAGGTATAAAAGAACACTGCAATGTGGACAAATTATGGTACCAGTTCAATTGGACAGATAAAAAACACATGGTTGGGCTGCTGATTTAAGTCAACCACAAAAGTTTACAGACATACACTGAATTTTTTAAAGATTTTCATCTCAAAATGGCAATGAACTCGTGGGGCCAAATTTAGAAGTGACATAAGCTGAAGTTTAAGTTACACATAAATAAGTTTGTCAGCGGATGTAACCTATGTTCTTCTACAGTGGAATGGCAAGGAATGGCAAACAGAAGCGGAGTGTAATTTCTCTTTCACTGTCTCGTTGGTTGCTTTTCTTGTTACAATCATGCCCTTTTCAACAGTCTCAGTATGTAAGTTATACTCATTTACACTAGTATTTACATCATCTCTGAATCTGGTCCTTGATCTTAAACATTAAGATTTAGAGAAAGAAGGTGAGTGAGGTAATCTTTTATTGAACTAGTTTCTGTTGATGAAAGAGAAAGCTTGTCACTGTCTCCAATAGATGTTGGCCCAATAAAAAATATACCTCTGTCAAGTTACACTCCATATTCTTCACAGAAATATTGTTATGGTATGAACATGGCATAACTAAGATGTTTTATGCAAGATGGGTCTTGTGATATCTCATTGGAAAGGTTATGATTTACTGAATGTGATTATCCAATTTGTACTCATGTATCATTTCTGTATCTAAAGTTAGGAATATTGACTATGTAACCATTACAATTGTGTGTGTACTTGGGAAACACCCACCAGACAACAGGCCAACAGCCTTGATGGGCCATTAAGAAGACACAATAAGGCTTTGACCATATTAATCTCTCTCCTTCCTGAGAAGCTGGGATGATGCTTTGACACTACAAGGTCAGGCAGTCATGTCACCTGGTACTACACACCATCTTGGACAGTGGTTCTCAAACTTTTGTACTGTTGACCCCTTTCACACAGCAAGCCTCTGTGTGTGACCCCCCACCCCCATTAATGAAAAACACTTTTTTACATATTTAACACCATTATAAATGCTGGAGGTAAAGCAAGGTTTGGGGTGGAGGCTGACAGTTCGCGACTCCCCATGTAATAACCTCGTGAACCCCTGAGGGGTCCCGACCCCCAGTTTGACAACCCCAGATCTTGGACGTCTAGTGATTCTCCACTAAAGGAGAGGGAGGTCAGAACTGGAAAACAAAAGATTCTCGCCTTATGTAAATTTTGTTTAAGGCTGGGGAGTAAATTGACCTGGGTTCACTCTTCACTGCATCCCCACCCAAGATGACAACTGGAAAGCTCTGAGAAACAAAGTCATGCAGGGGGTGGAGGAGGAAAGAGTTGAACCCAGGCTGGAAAAGGGATCTGGTCTGTGAATATGGTGTCTGAAGATTTAAGATGCAAGCAGGGTAGCTAACCTTCAAGAATTTCTGCATCCTGCCCAAAAGCAACATTTAGGATGAGAAATTACTTCTTGAAACCAGTCTCTTTAAGATCTTAAACTTAGTATGCATGTTTTGTTTTATTTGCTTGTAATCTGCTTTGTTCAGTTTGCTATCCCTTATTATCACCTAAAGTCTGCCTTTTGTAGTTAATAAACTTGTTTTTGTTTATTATAAAATCCAGTTTGTGCAATAAATAATGGGGGGGGGGCGCAAGAAGTTGTGCGTATCTTCCTTCACATTGAGAGAGGGGGCAAATTTATGAGTTTACATTCTAAATATTTCTCTACAGCGCAAGATAATATTATTTTGGATGTATTTTCCAGAAGGGAGCTGCACTTGAGTGCTGTACAATTTCCTAGCTGAGTCTTCCCATAGAGAGCTGCTGGCTACTCTGGGTGATTCTCCAGCTGGTGCATCCTTACCTGTGTGTGTGTACTGCCAGGGGCCAAATAGCCTGATTCACCAAAACAGGGAACGGGAGCCTAGGCTAGTGCAGAAGGCATCTCACTACATCAGGTGGCACTCTGGAAGGGGGATCCAACCCGTCCCCACCTCATTTACCTTGTCTTACTAACATCTTAGGACTAACATGGCTGTAACAACAATGCAATCAAAATTTATACATATTTTGATGTATACTTTTGATTACTGTCCTGCCAAAACAAAAAATCTTTCAACATTCCTCCCAAATAGGAACATTTCTATATTAACATCCCATTGTACCTTGCACTATCTATTATATATGAAATAAAGTTTGCCAACAGTTTTAGTTGGGACGCAGTCCACAACGTGTAATATTACTTCTACTGTTCTTAATTGTAGAATCAAATCATTCTTCTTTTAAAGCTTCTCCTTCATTTTGCATACATAAAGTTTTCCATCAGAGTGGAACATATTGCAGTCCTTTAATATTCATAATATAGTAATAATAGTAACAAGTGCAAATCATAAATATTTCATAATTACAGAGTA
This sequence comes from Chelonoidis abingdonii, assembly GCF_003597395.2. NCBI lineage: Eukaryota > Metazoa > Chordata > Testudines > Testudinidae > Chelonoidis > Chelonoidis abingdonii. The sequence continues at coordinate 274,501,130 of NC_133769.1, read as the reverse complement.
GCATCAAAGTATTTCAAAAAGCAGTGTACAAATGTTATTTAAGCTTAACATATCTGTGAGACAGGAAAGGGTTATCTCCATTTTACAAATTGAGGAAGTGACGTGGCAAAGCTCATATCGGAATAAGGGTCAGAGCCATGGAAAGAACCCAAAACTTCAGATTCCAAGAGCCCAGGCTCTAACCACAAAAGATACAACCTCCTTCTCATAACAGTAAACAGTAATATAAATACATTTTCCAATTTTCAGTCTACTTTCTATAAACTTAGGAGTTATTTACAGATCCTGGACTTAATTCTAAACTGTGTTTTTCCAGTTTTACACCAGTGTTAACTCATTTGATACTAAGGAGATATATATATATATATGCTTTAGTAACACCACTGAAATCAATGGAGTTATACCAGTGTACACTTGTGTAACACAATGAAGTATCAGGCCCCTTGTGAATGAAACATTTAAATAAAATGTGAATGTTTAGATATGGTGACTACTGGATTATCTGCCCCAAAATAGAGGCAAACTGTAAAACAACTACACTGAACAAAATGAGAAGTAATGCAGAAAGAGGAAAAGGACGACAGCACTGCGATCATATTGGGGAAAAACAGTAAAGAATCAACATCAAGGACTTACCATAAACATAATTACAAAACTGTATGGATTTGAATTAAAACTAGATCAAAATAATTAGATAGCTTTCTATCTTCAGCATTCCAGATTGGTTCAACATCTTTAACAGAATACTGTCACAACCAATGAATAGACTGTTTGGCTGATTCAAATTCATTTCCTTGGAGGAAATAAAATGAGATTTTTACCATGCCATAATGATGCAGCAGAACTAAACTTAACTAAAAAAATTAACACTATATGAAAAATATATCTAATAGGTTTTCCAAAAAGATACAAATAATTAGCACACAGGGGGAGTACCTTGTGCTACAATCAACAGCTTCTCCCATTCTTTCCACCAGACCTTCTGGTTTGAGGCTGTGATAGCCAAAACCAGAGCTGGCTACCAAAACACAAGCATGCCCAAGGTAATCACTTTGAAAGGTGGGATGTGATAGAACAGAGCTGATCATTTATTCATGCTAGTAACATACATTTGGAATGATCAATCTTTATCATAGGCAACTTCCAGTATGATTTTTGGAAAAAGTAATGTGGAGAAATTTATTCATTATCGTCTCCAAGAATGAAAGTCACAATGAAAGTCAAGTACCACAAAGGAAGCCATAACACTGACAATTCCATAACATGGAAACTAGTGGATACTGTTAATGAAACAATATTTGGAGGATAAAAATTAAAATAGACTACTCTGACACAGTCCTCACACCCAAGTCAAATGTAAACTTTGAGGACTACCTGTACCACAGAGTCAGATATACACGCTCAACAGGAGAAGCAAAATACAGTTTAAAATGCATTATACCAATAAACTGAGGCAACATTCTTGAAAACATTTTAAAATCATTTCCCCACACACAGATGGAATACAAGCTGTCAGGAACAGTATCCCTGATGATGCCACAGCACAACTGGCTGCTGAGCTCTGTGCCTTTATACTCACACACAACCATTTCAAATTTGATGACAATATATATCTCCAGATCAGTGGCACTGCTATGGGCACCCGCATGGCCCGGCACCGCTAGTGGGCACGCCGTATGGCCCCACAATATGCCAACTATTTTTATGGGCTGACCTGGAACAACCACTGCCTCAGACTCTCGTCACTCATGCCCTCTTCTCTACCTTATGCTACAATTGATGACATCTTCATTATCTGGACTCCATTGGGAAGGAGCCTTCTTGGAAAAAATTCCACCATCGATTTCAGACAGCGTTCCACCCCACCATTCAACCTCTCAGCCTGGACCAATCTACACCGAGAGGTCCACTTCCTAGACCACCATGGTGCAAATAAGGGATTGTTCACATTAACACCACCCTATATCGAAAACCTACCGACTGCTATGCCTACCTTCATGCCTCCAGCTTCCATCCCGGGCACACCACACGATCCATTGTCTACAGCCAAGCACTGAGTACAACCGCATCTGCTCTAACCCCTTCAGACAGCAGACCAACACTACAAATCTCCACCAAGCATTCTCAAAACTACAATTACCCGCACGAGGAAATAAGGAAACAATCAACAGAGCCAGACGTGTACCCAGAAGCCTCCTACTGCAAGACAAACCCAGAAAGAACCAACAGGACTCCACACTGGCCATCACATACAGCCCCCAGCTAAAACCCCTCCAACACCATCATCAGGGATCTACAACCCATCCTGGACAATGATCCCACACTTTCACAGGCCTTGGGTGGCAGGCCAATCCTCGCCCACAGACAACCTGCCAACCTGAAACATATTCTCACCAGCAACTGCACACCGCACCATAGTAACTCTAGCTCAGGAACCAATCCATGCAACAAACCTCGATGCCAACTCTGCCCACATATCTACACCAGTGACACCCATCACAGGACCTAACCAGATCAGCCACACCATCACCGTTCATTCACCTGCACGCATCCACCAATGTAATTATACGCCATCATATGCCAGCAATGCCCTCTGCTATGTTTTACATCGGCCAAACTGGACAGTCTCTACGGAAAAGGATAAATGGACACAAATCAGACATTAGGAATGGCAATATACAAAAACCTGTAGGAGAGCACTTCAACCTCCCTGGCCACACTATAGCAGACCTAAGGTGGCATCCTGCAGCAAAAAACTTCAGGACCAGGACTTTCAAAGAGAAACTGCTGAGCTTCAGTTCATCTGCAAATTTGACACCATCAGCTCAGGATGAACAAAGACTGTGAATGGCTTGCCAAACTACAGAACGACAGTTTCTCCTCTCTTGGTTTTCACACCTCAGACTCTGCTAGAACAGGACCTCATCCTCCCTGATTGAACTAACCTCGTTATCTCTAGCTTGCTTGCTAGCATATATATACCTGCCCCAGGAAATTTCCACTACGTGCATCTGACGAAGTGGGTATTCACCCACGAAAGCTTATGCTCCAAAACGTCTGTTAGTCTATAAGGTGCCACAAGATTCTCTGCTGCTTTATCCAGGAAAATGTTATCTGGTCATTCTCCACATGTTCTTACAGAGTAACTGCAACCTACCAGCCTTTGGAAAACTATTTTCTCATGAAAACTAAGTGCTACAGTATGTTAAACACAACTAGGCCAACTAGTAAGCCCACTGGTAGTGTTTTACATAGCTATGCTGGACAATTGAGTTTCACTTCACATCTTTCTCTTTCTGACTGGGAAATGATGAGAGAGAAGTAGGACTCATCAAAAAGCAGATAACGTCAATTAACATTGCAATTTTACATTACCTAAGTGGTATATTGTGGTGATAGAATAATTCTGCTAGTTTCACAAAATCAGCTGCATGTTCCTGGACAGGATCAATAAACAATACCTAATAGGAGAAAAATACATAATATAGTCAATATATAATCCTTTTAGTTCCTTTCAGATTTAAAATACGAAGTAGTACAGGGATTCCAGAAGGAGTTTTGCAGCCCTACATACAGTTCTCAATTCTCATCTCAGAAATTCATCACAAGAAAATATTAGGAGTACATATAAAAACAACTTCAGAGTTTATGTATTGTATTAAAAGCTGAAAATTTTGAGATAACCAGCAACTAAATTTCACCACAGCTGTACAATCACTACTCTCTTTTTGAAAGTTAGAGAGCTATATATTTTTCATAAACTCATACCTTGTTCTAAATTTGCTGTCACTTCCTAAATATACTTTGAAAAATGAGAACACCAAAGGCTAAAAAGATATATAAAAAGCCTAAACAATCTATGCCATCTAACTTTGTTTGCAAAAATAAGAAATATATTTTACTTTGAAAGAAAAACCTTCACCTTCCTCCCTGCTGCATTTTTGTTTTCAGTTTTTGTTGTTGCTGTTGTTAGATTTGTTTGTTTTAGCTTGGAATGCAAAATAATCTCTTACTTGCAATCTAAGAAGCTGAAACTGCAACTAATCCACATGGGAGGAGTCTAGTCTCTAAATGGATCAGATTACTGAACTAAGACCTTAGATATTCAGCCTTGCAATGCTACCCAGTTGAGTGTTCATTGTAATTTGCCTCCTATTTAACATACAGTACATATAACAATATTTTATACAAGTGTGCAAAAAAACTCCAAACCCTATTCTTTGATTAAAAGACAATAATACCTTTTCTTATATTGTAAAGTTTCTATAACAGAGAGTCTTATATTCCAATACCAATATTTAATTATGTGTGCGCGCACACACTCTTTCTATTACATATAGACACACCAATGAGCGCACACATTATTATTATTATAAACATATACATTTTTATTTTATATACTGTTGTGTTTTATTCTGAGCTTCTTCTTCTTAAATATATACTTAATAACTAATTTTAAAATGCCTAAACTAGTTAACATTATCTTCAATATTTTATGTATTAATATTTCAAATGAATAACTTTGTTTTAAGACTGCAGGGTTAAGGAAGTCAAAAATCATGGAACGCCAAAGTTAAAATCTATCCCCTTGTGCATACGCATTGTGATATAGTATTGCATTACAAAATCACATGTTAAAAATTATAGATGATACAGGCAGTAACACCTATACTTATGGCTGCCTGACACTTTCCATTATAAGACCGCGTTTTCAGTTGTTTATAACTTTGTCAGACTTGGTCCGAAATTTTCTGCGCCAGGTATATGCCTCACTAAGCCTCAAAACAGTTTAGCTGTTTCTCAGAATTAGGTTAGGGAAGAATACATTGTTTTGCACATGTTAATTTTTTTACAGCCATTTCACTAAAAAGCTCTAGCGCCTTCATGCGTTGTAGCAGAGTACTGACATTTAATAAGGGGATATTATTAAGGATGAGTCAGGGATGTATTTTTTGCCAAAGATTCTGTTTGTAATGAGCATGCTACAACACAGGGGTGCATGGACCAAGCAGGACTTTCCCTGCAGTTGTTTCTCCCCAGAGCCACAGGGCACCAGACACAAGATCTAAGAGCAGAGAGAGTGCATGGACAGCTCTAATTGGGATTTCCTAACTTTTAAATGCTTTACTTTGCGAACTTTATATTTTTAAATGTGATCTCTATATGCAATATATAAAATAGAATTTCCTATACATGGACACTCCCACTCAGTAGTTAGTTGTGCTCATTTCACCACAACAGAAGCAAGTCAGGCTTCCCTCCACCTCCTCCCCTATCCACAACTGCATTCCTCCTTTGAGTTCAGACTCCTTCACCTGGACTGCGGCAACGCTGCACTCTAACCCCAGTTTACTCTCCCTTCCATCCCAGAGAGCACAAAAACATTTTAGAGTGTGAAAATTTCATCTCACAAATCAGTGGAATTTCAAATGAACTGGTTTTTCAGTAAGTGGAACCAGCTGATCATCTTAAATTCCTGTATGCTGAATCTACATTCCTTCTAGCTCCCACCCAATGTGTCCATATAGCCTAGATTAGACTGCCACTGTCATAGCTCCCACAGCCTTAATTCAGCAATGCAATCTAATTTCTACCAGCAGCCCACCAACGTCAGTAGTATACCATCTGCTCATAATATTCTGATGGCACCTGGCAGCAACACCATAATTAGGGTTGTGTTCTAAAATGGGTATCAAATAGGGCATAAATTTCTGTTCTTCTCTAAAAGCAGGTGGTGTTAGTATTTATACCTTTGAACTTTAGTGATAATGGTTGCTCCCGCTCTGACCTTTATCTCTGTGAAAGATTCCATGGTGGCCTGATGCTGTAAATCAGCATGGTACTGTACAATACAAGCAGTAATCTGATACATATATTGAAGTTTAGCATCTAATATTCATGGAAATAGCCAAGATGGGAATAAAAAAAGAGAGACAGGAGATTAAACTATTTCCTAATATAACGGTGTTTTGATTAAAAAAACCAGACGCTATTACCTGAATAGAAAGTCTGCGTTTTAAGCTCACAAAGGTTAACTGACCTGAGGAACCATCACTTGTGAATGCACAACTCCCTCTGATGTCAATGGTATTTGAACACACACCCCCACACTCAACTAACATGATAACTGGGCCCAGGAAATCCAGAATTAATCTTACTGTGTCAACTTCAATTCCACTCCTCAACTCCTGCACATTGAGAAGTATTTAACTGGGCAGTGCCAATATCTTTGCTTTTATTATTATTATTTTGTTACATGACAAACTACACAAGGCAATGTGACATTTACAGTGAAGAGTTACGTGATTTTTATACATACAGATTAAAGAAGTGTCTGTGGTATTAAGTAGTCTTTATTGTACCTTATACAATTTAACATTAATTGTAATTCTGATAACACTTTTATTGAAATGTAATGCCTTTTGTAATAAATAGATCTAATTTTCAATACAAACAAACACACAGAATGCCATCTACAGTTAATGGCAGCCACAGAAATTTAGCAATTCTGAAAATCAGGCCTGGTATTTATATATTATTTAATGAACTAGAAAATTTTAGTTAAGATTTCAAGGTCCTAAATGAAAAATGTGAATTTCCAGCAAAACCTAAAACTAAATGCAATGCTATATATATTTCCTCATAAAAAATAAGATTCATACATAGTGCTGTTCATACACTAGGCAGCAACACATGAATATTCACCTAACATAAGAAACTCAAAACTTACCAAATTATACAAATTGCGCCTAATCTGCCGTATAACTCCTGGAAATGTTTGCTTAAGCAGTTCCTGGAAACTTGTGGGCCATTTGTTGTAGATGTGATCTTTTTCTATGTTATTGACCCACTAAAAAAAAACAAAACACACAAGTGAGTCATTCAAAAAGGCCACAAAGGTTTACCATTGAATCACATATTTATAGCCAAAGCCATGCTAACAAACACACTATTTTCTCACAACAGCTGGCGGAGCAAGTAAAAAGGACCAGCTTCTTTCTAAATGAGAGAGTAATAGAAAATAGACTCTAAAATATAAAAATAGGAATCCTAATTTGTTGTTATATGTAACACCTTAAATAGGTGCAATTGTAAGGCCTAGTCTAACCTTAAAAGTTTTCTGGTACAGCTACAGCAGTAAAACTTTGCTAGTGTAGATGCAGCTTATACCACCAAAAAAGTACCTATACTAGCTGGGTGAATGAAATGTGCTATGCTGGCAAAAGTACTTTTATGCCAGTATAATGGCAGCTATACTAGTGATTTTATCAGATATAAATGTCAACTAAAAGTAGATCCCTAACTGACAGCACTATACGAACAAAAGCTTCTAGCGCACACCTGGCCTAAGATAAGTTTATTTGAACAAACAGAAGTTGTCACCGAAGTACAAATCTTTGTTTGTTTAGTATCATTTAGATCCATGTTTAAACATGTGCTTAAAACTATTTGTGTTTAACCGCTCTGCTGGATCCAGGCAATACTGAGTATACTACTGAAGTATATAAACATAGGTGAGTGGGACTTGTTTAAAAACATCAGAATTCTATTACCTGTCCTAAAATATGATGGCACATAACTATTAAAAACTAAATGCAGGTGGCATATCAAATTTCCTGAAAATGCTGAGAAGCAATAATACTTTTAGGTTTTTTTCCCCCTTTAAATCAGACCCTTAGGGTTTTTGAATTAAGCTATGTAATGAAACATTGATCTAACAGAAACAAGGAAAAGGAAAAAAGAGATCTTTAAGATTATCATTACCTAATCAGAGGAAAGATATAATTGTAATTCTGCGCTGCAGTATGACTAAAATCAATTTCAATTCTCTCAGAGCAGAAAAGTTACATCAAACAGGTAAAACAAATATTCTGTCACCCATGGGAGTATGTAAATTCTGACACTAAGCACTCCCGCATTCACATCATACATATAATATTTATACAAAATATGCCTTATGAGGTATCATTTGAAAACTAATAACTCACTGATCATTAGTTTTCTTGTATGATGTATGTATGTGATGGTTATTAAGAGTTATGAATATATACTGCAATTATAACTAAGGTGTGTGCAGACCAGGTATGTCAACAAAGGAAAGAGTGTTTACCTCAATTTACATGTAAACAGGTTCATCACGACATTAGGTGGAGGAGATGGCAGGGAATAAAACAATTTGCATTTCGGCAAACACAAGTGGGAGGGAAAAAAAGAGCATGGAGCCTCTTTCTCCAGCAGACTCCATGTTGCCTTCTGCACTCCTAGAATAAATTTTACTCTGAGGGGTAACCTTCAGAAGAATCTATTTAAAAGGTTTACTGGTCTATATAACAGGGAGCTGAACTTCAAGTGATAAGCAACTGAATCAAGAGATTGTATACAATAAGAGTGAATAGAGTGAGGTCCTTTCTGAAGGTAATGACACATTGCTGATTAATATCACTGTGGAATGTATGTATTAATACTATGTAAGGAATCATGGATATTAATTGACATAAGGTACAGTCTGCCCAGACAGGAGGGTATGTCACAGCTATCTACCTATCTCCTGTGTAAATTAAGCATGGTGGAATCAAACAAGGGAAGCCTTATTTACATAGAAATCAAACAGCGGGATTGGAAGCCCACAGAAAGAGAAGAACACCATGAGGTCATCCTGCCTCTTGAAACAAGTTCATTGAAGCCATCTTTGACATCCATCACTGGACAGACTTAAGAAGCTAGAGTTCTTGCAAGCTGACAAAGATAGGTCCGTCTAACAAGAGAGGTCTGAAGTCTCTAGAACTGAATATAGGTGACAAACCTGCCTAGGTAAAGATTTTTCACCTAACACAACAAGGGAAGCCAGCATCTTATACTTTTGTGGAAGATCCTGACGAAGGAGAAAATCAGCTATGGCAAGGAAGAAAAGTGACTGGTGAGAGAAACCATACTGAACAAAGGCTGTATCTTGCTAGATTACGTTTTAGACCTTTAGAAGCATATTTTGTTTTGTTTTACTTGTAACTTTCTATTGTCATTCTTTATACTTTAACTTACTTAATCTTACGTATATTTTGTTAATAAAATTATTGAGCATTGCCATAAACCAACTCAGTGCTGTGTTTAAAGGGAAGGGTGTATTTATCCTCAGTTAAGTTAATAAGCAGTGATGTGTTCTGTATCTTTAAAGGGACAAATGAACCATATTATCTCTCTAAATTGTCCAGGAGAGGGCGGGACACTGCAGAGCCCATGGTTTTGGGAAAATCTGTGACTGAGAATGTGTTCGGATCACCCTGAAAGTAGTAACCAAGGCTGATGGAAGCCAGAGTAAGACTGTGTGGATGCAGACAGGCTTCTAGGGGTAAAAGCTGCTGAGCCAGAGCTGTCTAGTACACAGACACTCAGGGTGTGACCTGCTTGCTGGTTGTGAGCAGCCAAAGTTGGAAGCTACAAAAGCAAAGCACTGTGAGGCACCCAAGTTACAGGGCAGGCAGTGACACAACCCCTCACTGGTCTGTATTGAACCTACTAGACTGTAATGATAATATAGAGAACAATAAAAAACTAAAATTTGCTCAGTTATCATTAGTTTTCAATAAAGAGGCAATTTGGCATTCCATGAGGTTTTTTTTCTTTTCAATTTTTTTCCTCAATTAAAGGACATATATCATTTGTCACTGCAGACTGTTCTTTAATTGTTTTTCATGGAAGTCTGTGTATAGTTAATAAATTAAAGAATGACATATGGTGCCTTCAGATGAGGAATAATTAATATTTTTACTGCTTTTTCCATGTATACAAAAGGCTGCTAGGGCAAATTGTATCAAATTCTATGACACGGCTAAAAACAGGGAGAGTGTGTTTAGTGAGTAGAATAGGGGCCTGGGAGTAAAAATTTCTGGGTCCTCTTCCTGACTGTCACTGAGTTATTGAGTAACTATGGACAGACAATTAATCTCTGTGGCTCAGTTCTTTCATCTGTAAAATGGGTTTCACAGTCATCTACCACAGAAAGGTACTATGAGGCTAAATTCATATTTGGTACAAAGTTTAGACAGTCAGATGAAAGGTCCTTTGTGAGTGCAGAGATTATTGTTCAGTTATAGTAAAAGAAGATATTTAACACATCCTCTTTTCCTTTAAATATCCTCAGAATTTGAAGTTTTGAATAGGATATAGGAAAATATTCATAATATATGGTAAAATGTTATCCATTTTATGAACATAAGAATACAAGAATGGTCATACTGGGTCAGATCAATGATCCACCCAGTCCAGTATCCTGTCTTCTGACAGAGTCCAGTGCTAGATGCTTCAGAGGGAATTAACAGAACAGGGAAATTTATCGAGTGTTCCATCCCTCGTCGTCCAGTCCCACCTTCTGTCTGTCAGAGGGTTAAGGACACCCAGAACGTCTTGGCTAATAGCCACTGATGAACCTATCTTCATGAACTTTTCTTTTTTGAACCTAGTTATACTTTTGGCATTTACAACATCTTCTGGCAACGAGATACACAGGTTAACTGAATGTTGCATTAAGAAGTACTTACTTATGTTTGTCTTAAGCCTACTGCCTTTTAATTTCATTAAGTAATGTAGCATTCTGTTGGCTTTTAGACTACCACACTGCATATTGAGCAGATGTTTTCAGAAAACTATCCAGGATGATTCTAAGATCTCTTTCTTGAGTGGCAACAGCTAATTTAGACCCATCATTTTATATGTATATTTGTGATTATGTTTTCCTATGTGCATTACTCTGTATTTACCAACACTGAATTAAATCTGCCATTTTGTTGCCCAGTCTCCCAATTTCAAGATATCCCTCTGTAACTCTTTGCAGTCAACTTTTGACTTATCTATCTTGAATAATTTTGTATCATCTGCACACTTTTCCACTTCTTGATTACTCCTTTTTCCAGATCATTTATGAATATGTTGAACAGCACAGGTCCAAGTCCAAATCCTTAGAGGACCGTGCTGTTTACCTTTCTTCACTGTGAAAACGGACCATTTATTCCTACCCTTTGTTTCCTAACTTTTAACCAGATACTGATTTACGAGAGGACATTCCCTCTTATCCCATGCCTCCTTATTTTGCTCAAAAGCCTTTGGTGAGAAGCCTTGTCAAAGGCTTTCTGAAAGTCCAGGTACACTATATCCACTGGATCACCCTTGTTAATACATCTTTTGATCCCCTCAAAGAATTCTAATGGATTGGTAAGGCATGATTTCCCTTTACAAAAACCGTGTTGACTCTTCTCCAGCAAATCATGTTCATCTATATGTCTGACAATTCTATTCTTTACTGTAGTTTCAACCTGTCAGCCTGCTACTGAAGATAGGCTAACTGAGCTATAATTACCAAGACTGCCTTTGGAGCCTTTTTTTTTTTTTTTAAATCGACATTACATTATCTATCTTTCAGTCATCTGGAACAGAGGCTGATTGAAGCAATAAGTGACATACCAGCGGTAGCTGCTCTCCATTTTCATATTTGAGTTCCTTCAGAACTCTTGAGTGAATACTATCTGATCCTGGTGACATAATATTGTTTAATTTATTGATCTGTTCCAAAACCTCCTCTATTGACATCTGAATCTGGGACAGTTCCTCAGATTTATCAACTAAAAAGAATAGCTCAGGTGAGGGAATCTTCCTCACATCCTCTGCAGTAAAGGCTGATGCAAAGAATTCATTTAGCTTTTCCGCAACGACCTTATCTTATCAGTGCTCCTTTAGCACCTCCATTGTCCAGTGGTCCCACTGATTGTTTTGCAGGCTTCCTGCTTCTGATGTACTTTAAAAAATACTGTTAGTTTTGGTAGTTGCTCTTCAAATTCTTTTGTGGCCTGTCTTATTGTACTTTTACATTTGACTTGTCAGAATTTATATTCTTTTCTATTTTCCTCAGTAGGATTTGACTTCTAATATTCAAAAGATGTCTTTTTGTCTCTCACCATCTCTTTTACTCTGTTGTTTAGCCATGGGTGCATTATTTTGGTCCTGTTACCGCTTTTGTGTTGTTTTCTTTAATTTCGGGTAAAAATACAGTTTGAGCCTCTTTTATGGTGTTTCTAAAAAGTTCTCATGCAGGCATTTCACTATTTTGGCTTTTTAATTTCCATTTAACTAGCCTCCTAATTTTCATGTAGTTCCCCTTTATGAAGTTAAATGATTCTGTGGTGGGTTTCTTTGATATTTCCCCCCTAGAAGGATGTTAAATTTAATTACATTATGATCTCTATTACCAAGCGGTTCGCTTCTTGGACCAGTTCCTGTGCACCAATTAGGACTAAATCAAGACTTGTCTCTCTCCTTGTGAATTCCAGAACTAGCTGCTCGAAGAAGCAGTCATTGATAGTGCCTAGAAATTTTATCTCTGCATCCCATCCTGAGGTAAAATGTACCTGACTATGCTATATAGACAGATATCGTCCCTTATCCTGAAATGTTTTCCATGGTTTACTGACGTTTAGGCTCCGGGGGGATATGCTTGCTCTATATAAATATATCAGGGGATTAACGTTAGGGAGGGAGAGGAATTATTTAAGTTTAGTACTAATGTAGGCACGAGGACGAATGGGTACAAACTGGATATTAGGAAGTTTAGACTTGAAATTAGACGAAGGTTTCTAACCATTAGGGGAGTGAAGTTCTGGAACAGCCTTCCGAGGGAAGTAGTGGGGGCAAAAGACTTATCTGGCTTTAAGACTAAGCTTGATAAGTATATGGAGGGGATGTTATGATGGGATAGTTTAATTTGGGCAATTGATCTTGGATTATCGGCAGATAAGTCTGCTCAATGGTCTGTGAGGGGATGTTGGATGGGATGGGAACTGAGTTACTGCAGAGAATTCTTTCTTGGGTGCTGGCTGGTGAGTCTTGCCCACATGCTCAGGGTTTAGCTGATCACCATATTTGGGGTCGGGAAGGAATTTTCCTCCAGGGCGGATTGGCAGAGGCCCTGGAGGTTTTTCGCCTTCCTCTGCAGCGTGGGGCATGGGTCGCTTGCTGGTGGATTCTCTGCAGCTTGAGGTCTTCAAACCACAACTTTGAGGACTTCAATAACTCAGTCATGGGTTAGGGGTTGTTATAAAAGTGGATGGGTAGGGTTCTGTGGCCTGCCTTGTGCAGGAGGTCAGACTAGATGATCATATTGGTCCCTTCTGACCTATGAGTCTATGAGTCTAATTCCAATGCAATTGCTGACAGAACAGAAAATATGTAAGAAAAAGACATACAACTCAAAAATACAAACTAGCAAATTTTGTCACCAGCAAAATTTAAAACTAAGTAGTTATTTGGCTACTCACTATTATGGAAGAGTGACGAATATCTAATGAACAACTGTCATCCACAGGATGGATCTGTAGTTTCATAAATTTGCTGAAAGCCTTCTCTTTGATTCCAAGGTCGTGAAGCCCATGAAGCACTTTTCCTTCCAGTTTAAGAGTTTCCAAAATACTTTGTATTAAAACAGAAAACAAGTTATACATATAAATTTTTATAATGACATATTCAGGGAAACATACTCCAAAAGTTTGAGGAAGAAAGGGATACTTTTAGTATTAAAAATGTTCCCAAAAATGCCTTCCTTCTGCAATCAAATGGTTGAAAGTAGATTAAAAATAAATAGCTATTATTTTAAACCCCTTTCCAAAACGCATTAAGACAGTATTGTAACTATGTTTATACATTTTTCTGCAGAGCAGCAATGGTTAAGGCAAGCTGTTTGTCACAGGAAGCAAATGTAGAAATCACAGCTTTGTCTACCACAAAATCCAAAAATCCCAATTTATCTGAAAAATAAGATACAGCAAACTTTTTCCCAAATATATTATTTTTTTTTATATTAAAGTACTAAACACACATTACATTTATTCAACTAGGAAAAATCCATAAATCACATTGAATAATGATACAATGTTTTTAACAATTATACAAGGCCTGTTTTGAAAAAAATGCTATATAATAAATGATAATCTAGTGACCATGAGGTTGGAAAAAAGGATCTCTCAATGGCTGGATAGCTGAGATCACTGTTAAATGGACTCTCAGGGAACTTAGAGAAAGACTCAAGGATTTGAGAAGGAACAGGTGCTCTAAAATGTTCTGAATCTTAGCTTCCGCTGGATATATTCCCTGAAAAGTGGGCCAGACTGAAAAACATTTCTACTTAGCCAAATAAGTGGATCTAGTGAACTGCTTTCTCATATTAAGCAATATTTCCTGAACTGCCACTGAGCAGTCCTTCTCAACTTGATTTAATCAATCAACAGCCAAGCCATGAGTTGCAGACTGTTGGGTTCCAGATGCAGCTCCCATTCAGGTTGGTGGGACAGAAGGTCTGGAAGAAGAAGTGGAGAATCTGGAGGGTGAGTCAAGAGCCTGAAGATCTAAGAACTGGCACTATCTCAACTAAACTGGCATGATAAGAATTAACTTGGTGTGTTCTTGTTTCAATTTGAGGAACACTTGTGGGGCGAGGATTAGGGGGTAAAGGATCCCTGAGACTCGATCCTCATCACAGAAGGTGTTGGTCAGTGTTAAGGTTCCTTCCCCACTCTGAACTTTAGGGTACAGATGTGGGGACCTGCATGAAAGACCCTCTAAGCTTATTTACCAACTTAGGTTAACAATTTCGCTGCCACCATCAAATGATTTAAACAAATGTTTAGGGAAGAGTCATCTGGAACTCTGCCTTTCCCCAAATCTCTAACCCCACCTTTCCTGGGCAGATTTAAGACTAATTCTCCCTCCCATCCCCCCAGGTCTTTATACCCCTTTCCTGGGTAGACTGGAGAGAATTTTCTCACCAATTCCTGGTGAACACTGATCCAAAACCCTTGGATCTTAAAACAATGAAAAATCAATCAGGTTCTTAAAAGAAGAATTTTAATTAAAGAAAAAAGGTGAAAGGAATATCTCTGAGAGATTAACATGCAAGATAATCTCCCAGACAACGGATTCAAAACACAGAGAGTTTCTCTCTGGGCAAAACTTTAAAGTTACATAGAAACTCAATTTGATTCTCCCTCTATTTTGCAAAAAGAAATCACAAATAGAAATAAAAGTAATTTAGTACATTCCTGCTCTAATTACTCATTACCCTGTATGAATGTGATGGTTCCTCTCCTCCCTCCAGCAAAAGCACACACAGAACAGACAAAGGACTGTTTTCCCCCCTCCCACCTTTGAAAGTATCTTGTTCCCTTATTGGTCCTTCTGGTCAGGTGTCAGCTAGGTATTGTGAACTTCTTAACGCTTTATAGGTAAAAGAGGAATTAACCCTTAACTGTCTATGACAGTCAGCGAATCTGAACTGTGATCCATTCAGTAACAAAACTAACAGCATTTCTTGTCTTTCATTGCAAACAGGTTGACTGACTGAATACACCCCAGACTTGGAAGAGCACGATGTTCTTGAGGGACCATTTGCGATTCTGAGAATCTCCTGCTGAGATGATCAGCCAACTGATCCCGGGAGCCAGTTAAGTGAGCGGCAATAGAAGCAATGCCTTTCTTGATGTAAAAATCCCACAGATTCATGGCTTCTGACAAAACTGATCCGAGCATACCCCTCCCTGTCTGTTTAGGTAGTACACGGCGGTCGTATTGTCATTCAATAGCTGAACCAATAAGTCTGTGATCTCAGAGAGAAAAGCATGGCAAGTGTTGTGAATTGTCCAGAGCTTGAGGACACAGAATCATAGAACCACAGAATCATAGGGTTAGAAGGACCGCAAGGGTCATCTAGTACGGAAGTTTTCAACCTGTGAGTCTGCAGACTATGTCTAATAGGTTCATGAAAGGTTGTTGTTACATAAAACAGTGGTTTTCAACCTATAGTCCGCAGACCCCTGGGGTCCATGGACTATGTCTAAGATTTCCAAAGGGGTCCACATCTCCATTTGAAAAATTTTAAGGGGCCGCAAATGAAAAAAGGTTGAAAACCACTGATCTAGTCTAACTCCCTAAAAATATGCAGGATTTGTTGCATCTAAACGATCCAAGACAGAGAGCTATCCAGACTCATTTTGAAAATCTCCAGTAAAGGAGATTCCATGACTTCCCTAGGCAGTTTGTTCCATTGTCCTACTGTTATTATAGTTAGAAAGTTTTTCCTGAGATTTATTCTAAATCTGCTATGATGTAGTTTGAACCCATTGCCTGTTGTCCTTTCCTCTGTGGCAAGAGAGAACAAAATTTTCCCCCATCTTTTTTATGGCAGCCTTTCAAGTATTTGAAGACTGCTATCATGTCCCTCCTTAATTTCCTCTTTTCCAAACTAAACACACCCAGTTCCTTCAGCCTTTGCTCATATGGCTTGCATTCCAATTATTTGATCATCTTTATCACTCACCTCTGGATCCTTTCCAGCTTTTCTACATCCTTTCTATGCAGTGGTGACCAAAACTGGACACAGTACTCCAGCTGAGGCCTATCCAGTGCCAAGTAAAATGGTATTACCACCTCCCGTGACTTGCATGCTATGCCTCAGTTAATACATCCCAAAACTGCATATGCTTTTTTTGCAACAGCATCACATTGTTGACTCCTGTTGAGGTTGTGATTCACTACAACTCCTGGATTCTTCTCAGAAGTGCCGTTGCCAAGCCAGTTATCCCCCATTCTGTATTTGTCCATTTGGTTTTCCTTCCCTATGTGTAGCACCTTACATTTGTCTTTGCTGAATTTCATTTTCTTGTTTATAACCCAGTTCTCCAATTTAACAAGATCTCTTTGAATGTTAGCTCTATACTCCAAAGTGTGTGCATCCCCCCAGCTTTGTGTCATCTGCAAATTTGATCAGTGTGCTCTCTATTCCTACATCCAAATAATTAATAAAGAATTTAAACAACACCTGACCCAGAACAGATCCCTGTGGAACTTCATTTAAGATCTTCTTCCTATTCAACATCTTTCTATTAATAGTTACTGTTTGTTTGCAGTTGTTTAACCAATTATGTATTCACATAATGATAGTTCTGCTGAGCTTGCATTTCTCCAGCTTACTTATGAGAATGTCATGGGGGACTGTGTCACGGCCTTAATAAAGTCCAGGAATATTATGTCCACCGCATTCCCCAAGTCCACCAAACCAGTTACCTTTTCAGATAAGAAAATCAAGCTGGTTTTGGCATTCTTTGTTTTTAGTAAATCCATGCTAGCTGCTAGTGATTACCACTTCATACTTCAAGTATTTGCAAACTGAGTGCTTTATACATTGTTCTAGTAGCTTCCCAGGTACTGGGGCCAGGCTGACTGGTCTATAGTTCCCTGGTTCCTCCTTTTCCCTCTTTTTAAAAGATGGGCCATTAGCCCATAACCCATCAGCCCTTCTCCAGTCTTCTGGGATATCTCCTGTCATCCATGAGTTTGCAAATATTATATGCCAGTGGCTCTGAGATTTCTTCAGCTAATTCCTTCAGCACCCTGGAGTGAATAGCATCAGGCCCTGCTGACTTGTACTCATTCAAATTAGTCAGAAGATCTGTGATTCATTCTTTACTTATCCTGATAGCATGCAAGTCATCCCTTCCCCTTTATTGTCTATGATAATTTTATTTGTCATCTGGTTACATGTTATGAAGCAAAGCAGGCATTGAGCAGCTCCGCTTTCTTATCTTCCATTACTAGCTCACCTTCTCCATTGAGCAGCAGACCCATACCATCTCTGATCTTTCTCTTTTGCCTGACATACTTGTAGAACCCCTTCTTGTAGTCTCTTACATTTCTAGCCAGTTGTAACTCATTCCTTGCCTTGGCTTTCCTGATTTTGTCCCTACATGCTTGCACAATTCTCATATATTCTTCCTTAGTGATATGCCCCTCTTTCAATTTCCTGTATGTATACCCATCGGTTTTTAGATAGCTAAAAACCTCCTTGTGCAGCCAAATTGGCCTCCTATGACTCTTCTTATCTTTCCACTGTACTGGAACAGCTTGATGCTGAGCCTCTAATATTATATCTTTTAGGAACTGCCAGCCCCCTTCAACTCCTTTTCTTCCTAACTGGTGTCTTTATCGGACCTTGCCTACTATTTCTCTTAGTTGGTTGAAGTCCACCTTTCTGAAGTCCAATGTCTTTGTTTTGTTGTTCTCATTTATATGAAGAGTCAGTTCATGCTTTGTCCATAAAGCTTGGAGGTCACAAACCACTAGGTAAGGATCTCACCCTATCAGAGAGACATAGGTAATCATCATCTTGGAAGGAAGGGGGTGATAAAGGTACATCTCCAGATATGTTGCTCTGATCCATCCACCACTTTAGGGAATATAGGACCACAGGGGGAACCCAAACCAACGTGTCTGAGGGTGTCCACTTGGTCAACTGACTGACTTCATCCATCCTTGAATGATGCTCAGGTGCAGCTGGACACACTGGGTCACTTAACTGCATGAGGCTATGTGGCCTAGTAACCTTGGACATACTTGGACCACAGAAGTAGAGAGAGTGAGATTAGTAAATGATTTGAACTCTGTCTTGAGGGAAAAAAAAATCATCATCATGTTCACAGACTCAAATAGGGCCTCAATTTTCTCTGTTGGGAGTACTGTGGATTTTTCTTTGTGCAATAAGAGTCCCAGACAATCCAAGAGAAAGATGATAAACTAGACTTGGTGAAGAACCTGATGTTTGGATCTGCATCACGCTAACCAATCATCTAGATATGGGACTACTTATACTCCCTCTCTCCTCAAGTAGGCCACCATCACCATACAGTTAGAGAATACTGGTGGGGCCAAGGACAGGCCAAAGGGAAAGACTCTGTACTGATCGTGTTGGCCTTGTACTACAAATCTCTGAAACCTCCTGGGACTTGTCTGTACTACCATGTAGAAATAGGTATCTGGAGAATGAGGACCACAAATCAGTCATTGCAATCTAGGGAAGGAATTATCAATGCTAGAGAAACCCTGTGAAATCTTATATACTTGACCATCTTGTTGAGATTTCGAAAGTCCAGTATGGGTCCTTGGACTTGGGGATCAAGCAAATATCGTGAGCAAAACCTCCTTCTACCATGCTGAATGGGAACTTCTTCTGTGGCTCCTACATTGAGCAAAGTCCAAACTTCTTGAAGGAGCTATGACTCATGAGATGGGTCCATGAAAAGGGACAGGATAGATGGGAAGAAAAAGGGGGTGGAAAGGTACTGGATAGAATATCCCAACCTCATAATGTTTAAGACCCATTTTTCTGACATTATGTCTTCCTAAGCACTGAGGGAATGGGAAACTCTGTCCTGAAATGGGGATGTGGAGTGGTGAGCAGGAAGATCACCAGTGATGTACTGCTGTCCTCGAAGGAGAACTCACATGAGCTGCTTACTCACAGCTGATGGAGAACAAGCTGGCAGTGTTGAGCAGAAGGGTCTCCTTCTCTGTGATTTGTGCTTTCTTCTTGAAAAATTATACTGCCTTGGTTGGTATAAAAATCCTCTCTAGTACTGATGTTGATATTGTAGCTGCAGGGGTCTGCATAGAATCCCAATGAATGAAGTGTAGCACAAGAGTCTTTAAATGAATGTAGTTTCATCAGTTGTATACAGAAACAAAAACTGACCAACAAATGAGATGCCCTTCATGGTTTGCTGGAGGTCCAAGGCTATGCCCAAGTTTTGTAACTGTGAGGCTGCCCTCACTGTTATCACAGAGAACAACCACTAAAAGAAGTTGCATCAAGCACAGACTGGAGCAACATCTTGGCTATTATAGAACCTTTTACCAGGAAAGCCTTATATTCCTTCCTGATGCTGTGTCCCAGTTTACAGAATCCTATTTAGCTAAGAGCACTTGATGGTTTGCTATCTGCATCTGCAGAAAGGAGTCGGAATATTTTTTTCTCCCAAACAAGAGTCTCATTAGCTCTTTTTCTTTGAGGGTTTATTCAAATCTCCCCTGATGCGATATCTCACTGGCAGTCACAACTAGCATGGAATTTGAGGCAGGATGGGAATAAAAATACTTAAAGTCTTGCAGTGGGCCACAATATTGTTATCTGTGTGATTAGCTATAGGATCTAAGGAGGCTGGTATGTGCCATAAGGTCTTTGCCAGTTCTAGATGAGCCTCATTAATTGGGAGGGCTACCCTTTTGAGGCAGCCACCTGGAAAATGTCCAAAAGCTTGTGAGTGCTCTCTTGCACAAGCTTAGATTGAATGTCTAAAGCCTTGGCCTGTTTCCTCAACAGGACCTGGTAAGACTTAGAATCCTCTGGAAGAGGAGAATAGTGTGGGATCATTGAGTCGACAGGTGAGGAAGTCAGGTTAACAGTAATTGATGGATCCTCCTGTGGTACAACTGGTTCCTCCTGCATCACTGGCTGCTTGTGGGGAATAGTTTCGCTGTGTGCTTCCAATCTAGGTGGCTCTGCAAACTGCTTTGCCAAACATTCTGGCAACCTTCTGACTGAACTGGTGATCAAAACCTGGAGGCTCGGGAAACACCCCAGCAGTTCCAAAACGGCCACTGAACCCAACTGCGATGAGCTATCAAAGTAGTCAGTTGGTATTGGGGGGTGCCAAACCAGATGAGGCCACTAACTGACCTGACTTATTTGTAGCCCATTATGAAGATGTCAACATCGATACTGAGTTCAGTATGATAGACTGTACCACAAATGCATCCCAAGAAGTCGAAGGTATGGTGTCGTAAATTGATCCTCTATAGCACTGATGTTGATAATGTAGCTGCAGAAAGACCTTGTAGTCAGTGCCAAGGTATAAACTGTAAGCAGTACCCACTACGATGAACATTCCAGTAGCAAGGCCACAAACACCGAGCCAGAGAGAAAAACCAGTACTGAGGTTGAAGGCCATACTAGTGCTGACATTGTGTATGCTGCTGCTGAAGATGGTACTGAGGCCAAATCTGTGCCACATTAGTTAACTGGTATCGATACTGACACCACTAACAGTCTCTGCACCAGAGACAGGCCCAGGACAGCGGAAGCCATTTCCACCGCTGTGGACTCCTGTACCACAGGAGAGTTTGAGATGGAAGGCAGAGAAAATTCCTTAGCTGCCTCATAAGCTTTTGCTGTTGTCAGTACTAACAATAGTGATGCCAAAACAGAGTCTGTTGGTACCAGAATTGACAGCACAGTACTGGTATTTCCCTGCTGCAGTACCAGGGAGACAGAGATTGAAGGCCCAGCTCTACCCTGAATACCTGAAGAGTCCTGATGATGTTCCAAGTCTTTTTGTGAAGAACAAAAGGAACTCTTCTTTGATTTCAAGTGGCTGTAGTCTATCTTATGAATCCTGATTCAGGGGAGACCCTGGAAAAGAAGACTGACTCCTCTTCCTCTGTGGAGAAGAATCTGAGTCCAGGCTTCTGTCCGAAACATCAGCGGGCAGGCAGCAAGACACAAAATTGAGGGTACTGGAGCTGAGGCAGGCCTCACTGCCAGCTCTATTAGGTGTATGAGGGGCAGATTTCTGAAGACCTTCATTCTTTTCTTGAAATAATGACAGATACTGCACCTCTCCTTTGTATGTCCCTCATAAAAACACAAAAGGCAGCATGGGGTCACTATTTGGAACTATATTGACTGAAAAAAAATTTGTGGTGTTCAAAAAGGCTTATTTCAGACATCTAAAAAATGTTCAATCAAACAAAAAATAAAATAAAAAATAAGCCTTACAATGCTTCTGTCAATGAAGCTTAATAAATAATAAGTGGTCCACTAAACGATATTACCTCACCCACCTTATCTCTCTAATGAAGCGTAATGTGATACAAAATATCACTCCTAGCTGACTACCTTAACTTTCTAAAAATTATGAAGAGGAGAATGTAATGCATTGTAATTCATGTAATTTATCTTTAAAAAAATAAACACTTTCTACACCTGTTTTACATATGCATACAGTATTCCTCCCATTTTCTATTTTCAATTTGCATAGCAAGTTGTCCCATCTGTAAATAAGATATTCCAAGAGAAAAAATACTATCATATAGAACCATAAAATGTTCACATACAAAGCCATGTCACTTGTATTTCATATATACTCTACAAGAATCTGAATTCATAGATTCATAGATTCTAGGACTGGAAGGGACCTCAAGAGGTCATAGAGTCCAGTGCCCTGCCCTCATGGCAGGACCAAATACTGTCTAGACCATCCCTGATAGATATTTATCTAGCCTACTCTTAAATATCTCCAGAGATGGAGATTCCACAACCTCCCTTGGGAATTTATTCCAGTGTTTAACCACCCTGACAGTTAGGAACTTTTTCCTAATGTACAATCTAAACCTCCCTTGCTGCAGTTTAAGCCCATTGCTTCTTGTTCTATCCTTAGAGGCTAAGGTGAACAAGTTTTCTCCCTCCTCCTTATGCCACCCTTTTTGCAATTGTAAAACTGGAGTTATAAATCTGACACATCTCGAAGTATGGAATACAGAATATTATCTAACATTGTGAACACAAAAAACCTGTTAATTCTACAAACTGTAGAACTTATAAATTTAATAATGAAATTCTTACCTAAATGGATCATCAAAATCCAGGTCAATAGGAAGACCATTTAGAAATAAACGTGCTTCTCCAGGCTGAATTCCGAGTATTTCATGGAAATGCTTGAAAGGGAAAGTGGAAAAATTGCTAGTTTTCTAAGATAAATATCAACAATAAAACAAAAACGTATTTAGAACTTAAAATAAATCCTGCTATAATACCTGCACATTTTATGGAATACATGGAAAATCTGATCTCCATATTTAAAAACAAACCCTTTCACCAGAATTTTAGCAGAACAAAAGAGAAAAAATCCTGTTCTAAACACAGTCTTACATATTTTGAATGCTATTACAAATGAAAAAGCTATAGAAAACATAAAATGTGGTTTACACTGGTTTTATAATATAAACATGACAACATATTCTTAATGTTTCTTGTCAGAAAATTGATACTTCTCAGCAATATCGGAAAGTGGCACTTAATTCTTCAAAAACTATCCAGGCTATTTTCTCCCCAAACAAGTAAAAGCAAACAAAACCCGACCTTTGTTGCATACTACAGAATCGCCACTCAGGAGTAGCATATAAACATTGAAGGGCAGCTTCCTCAGATGTTAGCCTCTATATTACAAAATGCAAAACACAGTGTTTTGCAACATTTAAGAGACAAGGTCAAACTTATAAACACACTTCTGTATAAAGAATTGTTACCTTCTAATATTACAGGTGAAATCACTAAAACTGTAAGAGTTAAAGAAAAACTATTTTTCCATGTTTTCCCCAATTTGTTTCCTTTATGCATTTGACAGCACTTGCTATGCAGTTGCTGCTGTTAATAATCAGTTGCACTTCCTGTCTCATGAACTACACATGACATCTGTCATAAACAGATAAGTAAGAGTTAATAGCACCGAAGTACTTCATGTCTCTTTTGCCTATAAAGGGTTAACAAGATCAGTGAGCCTGGCTGTCACCTGACCAGAGGACCAATCAGGGGACAGGATACTTTCAAATCTTGAGGGACGCAAGTTTTTGTATGTGCTGTTAGTTTTTGGTTGTTGTTCTCTCTGGGTGCTGAGAGTGACCAGACGTGCAACCAGGTTTCTCTCCAATCTCCCTGATACAGGCTCTTACAAGTTCAGAATAGTGAGTACGAGGTAAATAAGGCGAGTTAGGCTTATGTTTGTTTTCTTTATTAGCAAATGTGTATTTTGCTGGGAGGAGTTCAAAATTGTATTTTACCGAAAAGGATTTTAATTTGTACTTGTATACTTAGTCTGGGAGGCTATTCCCAGTGTCTATAGCTGAAAAACCCTGTACCTATTCCATTTTAAATTTACAAAGATAAAGAGAGAAAAACAGTAAAAATTAATTAAAAGTTTCTTGTTTAAGAACCTGATTGTTTTTTATTCTGGTGTGAGACCCCAGGGGACTGGGTCTGGATTCACCAGGGAATTGGTGGGGAGAAAGGAGGGAAGGGGGAGAGAAAGGCTAATTTCTCTCTGTGTTAGGAATACATTCTCTCTCAGGGAGAGTCTGGGAAGGGGAGAGAGAAGGAGGGGGAAAGGTGAATTTTCCTCTCTGTTTAAAGATTCAAGGAGTTTGAATCACAGTGATCTTCCAGGGTAATCCAGGGAGGGGAAGCCTGGGAGAGGCGATGGTGGGGGAAAGGGTTTACTTTCCTTGTGTTAAGATCCAGAGGGTCTGGGTCTTGGGGTTCCCTGGGCAAGGTTTAGGCGGGACCAGAGTGTACCAGGCACTGGAATTCCTGGTTGGTGGCAGCGCTACAGGTCCTAAGCTGGTAATCAAGCTTAGAGGAATTCATGCTACTACCCCATCTTTTGGATGCTAAAGGTTCAGAGTGGGAACTGTACCATGACAACATCACACTCCTGTGCTGCTCTGGAGGCAGCTCAGACATACATCCCTAGCTCTACAAGAGGGTGTTTAACAGCAGCAGCAGAACAGCTGCTCTGAGTTTTGTGTGACGTGGATCTCTCTTTTTTTCCCCTGGGAAAATTACATGGAAATGGAGCAAGAGGAACCAGTGGGCAAGAGAACATTTCTTCACTTCCAAAACTAGGCATGGGGTAGGGGATCAATGACATTCTGAAAAGGGGAGAAAGTGAGCACCTCTATCACGGTCAGACCTCTACATATAGCTGAAACGCTCCCTTACACTCCTCCTGGTGGACACCTGATACTAGTGAAGGCAATGCAACTCACCCACATGGGCCTAGATCACAAAGGGAGAAAATACTCTATACTGAACTGAGAAGAGACAAATTTAGCAACCAGAAAGGACAGTAGCATCTGAGTGGGGGCTACCACATATGCTTTCTAACTATGAATGAGAAGCATCTGCCTGATACTAGGCTGGAAGGGAGAGAACAAATAAGAGAAGGCATGCCCCTCAGCCTTTTCTCAGGACCAGCAAGGTATTGGCTCTGAAAAGGGGACAGATATCCTATTCCCCAGCCTCTCTACAGTTGCTGGCAACAAGCCAGGGATAAGAAAATCAACAAGGACAAAAAAGTCTTACCCCCAAGATGACAATTCCCACTCACAAAAATTCAGGACCAGACCAGGAAAGCATGAGGGTCAGCAGGGGTCTCTGAGATACAGCTCAGTCCCCAACAGAGGAGTAAGGAGAACCAAAATCAGGCATATAAAGGAAGAAAAGCTGCTGCTTGTTGCTGGTGCATGAGAGGTGTGCCTGCATTCTAACAGAAAACCAATTGGAACCCTTTTCTATGCAAGTTACTCCATTTGTGTGATTCTTTCATATTGCAATAAAGAAGTAAAAAGTAGGAAAATTTGGTCAACATTTATTCTAAAAATGTGCAGACAGGGCTCAGAAACTAGTCAACTTACCTAAAATTAGCTAACCAAGTTACATCATTTTAGTTATATTGACTAGTTTCAAGATGCAGGGTCCTTTCGAGACAGCATAGTTATAACCGCAGACTCAGGAAATGAAAAGGTAAGAGCTAGACTGTCAGCATATAACAGAAGCCCTGAGTAGGAGACACACAATCCTTCTCCCAGCTCCACCATCTCTTGGAATGGTATTATGTTTCTTGGGTTAGCTAACCCTTCCACCAACCCGTGTATAGTGGAGACATGACATGACATCTCCTGGAGGAGCCTAGAGGGGACAGTCCCTCAGACAGGATAAAATTAAACTGTGCCACGCCTGAGTTTACCCCTAGTGCAGAGGGACTCCTTGTAAACATATGCAAGGCAATGTCCCTTAACCAGAAAAATAGTTTTAGAAACATATGATATATATGTACAATACATTTAAGTTAAGATTATTGAAAAAATTATATTTCCTGCCTCTGTGATTTTAACCATACAGACTTAACACTGCATTGCATAGATTTTCACATTTAAATTATAAAAGATTAAATTATAAATTATTTGGGCATAGTAATATTACCATTTAAATGCCTGGACACTTACATGCCCCTTGGGTGAATAAGCTGGAGGATGCTGAACTCCTTTTTTGGCTGCTGTTATTGTTTATATTATAGTAACTGTATCTTCACAACAGAGATAGAACTTTGGAATTACCATCAACTGCTGTAAAACTCATGGAGGATTCCCAAAAATATGGGATGTTTATGTGTCTGCAATTTCCTCCCATGCCGATATTAAGCAACAGAGACAGCTTTGTTTAGAAACATTGCTTTGTTTTTCAGTGGGGCGCTTTCATAGTGTGCCATCTCTGCTGAATTACGACAGAGCTATATGTGCTGCCTCAGTTAGCCTTCTGAGGAAGATAATTATTTTATGCACTCTTGACTGTTAATTCAATAATACCCTTCTTAGAGCTGATTTGTTACAAAAACTCTTACAAAAAAGATCATAACGAAAAGTCTCAAATAAAAAGTATTCTGGCTTTCAGGATTCCTCTTACGTCTGCCCTCTATGCTCTGCTCCCAGTTCCCTGAGAGATCTCTCTATGGACTTGTCTACACTTCAGATGCTGCAGCTGCACCACTTCAGTGAAGTGCTACCTACACTGACAGGAGGTATTCTCCCATCAGCATAGGTACTCTACCTCCACAAGAGGCAGTAGCTAGGTCAATGGGAGAATTCGCCCATCAACTGAGAGCTGTCTACACTAGGGGTAGGTTGTTTTAACTGCATCACTTAGGGGTATGGATTCTTCACACTTGTAAGCAACATAGTAATACCAATCTAATTTCCTAGTGTAGACCAGGCCTTAGTCTTTAATCCTCTCTTCATGGCAGGAACACCAGCCCCACTCCTGGAGCTGGGCGACAATTTATCTCTCAGTCTGTATCTTCTTCTTATGGCAGAATCCCCAGCTCTCATTTTGGAGCCAGATCATTCAAAAAATTATTATCCTTCTCCTTAATAGGAGGCCCCAGGCACATCATCTCCCTCAGCTTGACCCCTGGGTCTACAGCCTCAGAGAGTTTGGCAGCCTTTCTGCTGGTGTCTGCCCCCTGCTAATTCAAGGCCCTATAGAAGCTTTTTACTCCTTACAGTGCCTGCAGGATCTGCCCCACTATGTTGGAGGAAGCCAGCATTTATGCTGGCTCCTTCTCCCAGCTCATTCCTTGTTGTCAGTGTAAGAGGGGACACCTCTGACTCTACCCTATCTGCAAAGCTCCAGGTCCCAGGTCCTTAAAAGATACAGCAACAGGATCCCTTCTAAATGCTACTTATTCCTGGCACTTCTTTTCTCTCTTCCCATATCTTCTCTACCTTTGCACAGGAGACCACCCAAAACTCTTAAAGGACCACAGCAGGTGACAGATAGTAGCCAGTACAGCTCTTAAGGGTCAAACTACCCTATCACAGGAACCTATTATCTCCTTCATGCAAATTATTTCAGTAGCCTTCTGAAAACTTAAATCCTTGGGCCTTTCCAAGCTGGTCAGTGAGAATGTGTACGATATCAAATGGGCTGGAGCTTCACGATCCCTTTCTTAAAAAATATTAGCAGACTTCTACTGAGTGTGCTCAAAACTGAGCTTTCAATTACTCGTATATTTCATATCATCATTAAATACCATAAAACTAATAGGCACTCGTTGCTGACTGGGATGACTGCTCTTCTTTTTCTGTCACAACTCTACGGCATCTGATGGAAAGTGAGTATTCTCCTGGACCACAAGAACTCAGGATTTTCCATAAGGAGTGAGAGTTATTAAATTAAGATTTGGATGTTTCTAAAAAACAAAAAAACCTTGGAATTATCCTGGGAAAGTTTTATGTCCTGTGTTATACATCATACTAGATGATCAAAATGGTCCCTTCTGGCCTTGGTATCTATGAAGATCCAGAGCCTGTGTCATCCACCTGAGAAAGTCATGAAAATTGCTGTACTGCCAAAGTGAAGTAGCAGAAGAACGAACACATGAGGAAAGAAGGAAGATGGATAACACGCAGGTTGTTACTAAACCTCCTTCAGACACAAAGAATCTTCAGTTACCATCTTCAAGAAGTACCAGGCATCATTCAAGTAAGAACAGAAAGTTGGACAAGAAGTTCTCATTGATCGTATCAATGAACATATGGCTCTTCCAGGGGGAAAAAAGGAGGAAGAAAGTCCATGTTGTTTCTCCAAAGCTTTTAACAGAAGACTTTCCTCAGTAGGCTGATGCCTACCAGACCAATGGATGTTGAGTCTATAAGGACAAGATGGCCGGCCATTAGTCATATTCAAAGGAGTTGGGGAGGCCAAAGTTGGATAACCTGGTCTCCCAGGAACTGCAGCATCTTCTAACATGGGAGCTAGGGCTCAGCCCACAGGCTGGAGAATGAAGACCCAGGCACGAAGGGTGGATTTTAGACCTAAGAGCCTTTAGGGAAAAACTCGGATGCCATCAACAATGGCAACAAGATCAACTTCTAGAACACTTATATGTGAACTAGTGGCTCTGAGTAAGTACTGCATGCTGATGAAAGCAGAGTTTCAGAGGGCAGAGCCTTAATTAGTTCCAAAAGAAAAGGAGAAGGTACATCCCAAATGGTAACCAAGGCCACAAAGCAGCAGCTCACAGAACTGACACAGGACCTGTTCTCACCATTGGCGTTGATACAGAGCATTCCAGCTTTTTGCAATGCCTGGGGATGGGTCACTGATGTGATTGGAACTGAGGAATGTTGATGAGCTGGCAACAGTTTGAAGGGTGAAAAAATTCTTGCAGCAGCTTTCACAGTCCTCCCAGAGCTCTGGGGGGAAAGCCAGGCAAGGTGGATCAGGCATTTGGTGAGGACTCCCTTCACACATACTGATGGTAGCAGGTATGGTCACCCACAGTGGAAATCTTACCATTACTGAAGGCACAGTGCTGAGTCCCACATGCCTGGATCTATAAATACACCAGAGTTAACTACGATGCACAGATTGCAACTGACCAGTTCAAGAGGAACAAAATCTACTAAATAAAACTACAAAAAGCAAGAATTAAAACTAGAGGAGACAGTCACAAGGTATGGGAACATAAGTCTAAAGGATTTCCTTGTCCTCTGCTACTGCAGTAGGAAAAGAACTAGGTAGGATTAGATCTGAGGCTCATTATGTAACTTCATACCAGACATTTCGCTCTGCAAGGGAGCGTCCATCTGGCCTCAACATTACTGCTTTCAAAGGCATTCTACTCCGATGCAAAGAGTCTTTAAGCTTCCAACAGTGGGATTTCTTCTTCAACACTTACCCAAACGGTTGGCCATAGAGATTGTTTGCCATTTGGTCCATTCCTACATGGTTGCAAGGCCCCGACAGCCTAAGAGTCCAACATCAGAACAGACTCAATGAACCTATGTAATAGGAGGTCTGCCTCTTGGCAGCCTCTACCTGTTGGTTGGTGGAATTGTATCATGAATGTTACAAGCCACCTGGAGAACAGCGTTCACTGGAAAATCTTGCGGCATTCCCATGACATCTATAAAAACCATAAGGCCCTGTCTGAGGACAAGGGCCCTGGTAGTTTGTAGACCAGAGTGACCATAAACATCTGCATTACAAATGCATTGGCATTCGCATTTTGTGTGGAAAGCCTCCAGCTTTGCCCAGTCTGAGCAGCGTAGTTTCCAGGTTTTGCAGGTTTTTGCAGTATGGGGATACAGCTTGAATAAATCCTGAACTTGGTTGTTGAGCTGAGATGATGTTGATTCTATATTCATTGTAAATGACCCATGGCAGATGCTGCTATGCCAATCCAATGGAGAACCTCTGTGTGAGAGCTGGAGGAACTGGTGAGTATAGAACTCAAATAGCAAAAGCTGGAGATGGCTGTTTCATTATTCAAAGAGATTGGAGTCACTGGTGGACGTGGTCCTAGATTTTGTAGCTTTGTCTTTGACCATGAAACATGGAGGCCAATCTTGGCTAACTCCTCCTCCATTTGTTGGAGTCCCTTGTGAAACCTGTCAGAGATCTGTATCAAAAGAGCAATGTCATAAACGTAGTGAAAGCCTCTCTCATTAACAGAGATCATCAATCTTAATGCCTATAGACCTGACAGAATGCATGAAGTCCATTGCCCAACAAAAGAGTGCAGGGAACAAGATGCAGGCCTTCCTGACACCAGATACTGATTTAAAAGGTGCAGACACCCAATTCCCCAGATGTACACAGGCAGTGGTTCCATTTTGCAGCCAACAGAGTGGAAGACACCTATGCCCTTTAAGGGCACTAAGTGGGAGTTGATACGAACAATACTAAAAGAAGAAGGTCTAGTCATATAGTTGGCAAATTACTGCACTTGCAGATGTGTTGTATTTAACAGGTATTTTGAATTATTCACATACAGCCGTCCTTAGGACAGACTCAATTTGGATGCCATTTTGACTACATTCAATCATCATAGGTGGAGGGATAGCTCAGTGGTTTGAGCATTGGCCTGCTAAACCCAGCGTTGTGAGCTCAATCCTTGAGGGGGCCATTTGGGGGTTAGTCCTGCTTTGAGCAGGGGGTTGGACTAGATGATCTCCTGAGGTCCCTTCCAATCCTAATATTCTATGATCATATGGTTTTCAACCTTTAACATGTTTTAATCATTTCCTCTCATTACATTTTCTATTCAACTTCCATTATCTGAGAAGGGAATCATTCAGTTATGCACAGCATGAGATCATATCTTCCCTGCTGCTAGATGGATGCACTGTAGCTCAAGAAGTCGCATGACAATTTAATGCATTGTAATGGTGACGTTTAGAAAGTTACCTAACTTTTATTCATGCAAAAAAAATTTTTTTATTATTATTTTAAAGTTATATGCTGTAGTATTGATGTTTTACTGGCCTTTCCTTTAAATTATCCTCGTCAGTTAATTCCAGATGGGTATTTGCTCGTATTTGGGTTTTTTTTTAATTCTTCTGTTTGAGGGAGGTGTTTTTATTTGATGGTCTTGCTTTTTGTTTGTTTTTGTATAACTAAAGCTAAACTACAACCCCAAATGTATTTATTTTGCTGGCCTTGTTGAGAAATGGTGTCATTTACTACTTTTGGGTAAGAGAGAAAAGTGTTAGGGAAATTACAGATTTATATTGTAAACAGTATGGGTTCCATAATCTCTTTCAGTCAAACAAAGATAGTGTTAACTCAAAGCTCATTGAATGAGGATTATTAAAAAAAAGAGGAATGCTGAGGAAGGGCTAAACTGAAGAACTACATACTGCTTACATCCACATGACCACAGCTCTGTAAGAGCAATACTTAAAATTATTTTTAAGTATGTCTAAGTATAAACTGACTAGATACTGAATTCATTAACTAGTTATTTTGGCTTTTGCATATTTTTTGTAAGTTTTAAAATACAATATTAAGTTTGGATGAGCAGTTTAAGTCAGTTGTAATGAGAGTATGATGATGGACTATGTCTAGCAGGAAGGAGGCTGAATTGTTAGCTGTTAATTTCCAAACTTGCCCAGGTTTGGGTTTTTAAAGGTGTAAACAGAATTTTTGTAAAGGAAAAAAAATACTGTTTTAGAGTTGTCATAAACAGATAGCTAAGGGTTAATGTCTCTTTCACCTGTAAAGGGTTAACAAACCATGACCTGCAACACCTGACCAGAGGACCAATCAGGAAACAAGATACTTTCA
>NC_133769.1:274455438-274469086 GCF_003597395.2 Chelonoidis abingdonii | reverse complement strand
TTTATTTCCCTTTGTTGTGAGACTCAAGGAATTTGGGTCTTGGGGTCCCCAGGGAAAGTTTGGGGAGACCAGAGTTTATCAGGTACTCAGAGTCCTGATTGGTGGCAGCATATCAGATCTAAGCTGGTAATTAAGCTTAGAGGATTTCATGCTAGTACCTCATTTTTTGGACTCTAAGGTTCAGATTGAGGAGAGAATACTATGACAAGAGTGCTAGCTGAAATTCATTAAAACTTATTTTCAACCTTAGCTCTATTTTTATCGAGTTTGATTTTTTGTTCATGAATCAGAATCAAGTCAGAAACTTTAGTCTTCAGTTCCAGGAAGTGGAGAAAGTTTATATCCTCCACGGAAGTCATTACTCTCGTCCTCTTCTCATATGGAAATAGTTGCTGAAGAGTTATCAGTCTCCTCAGAATTTAAGTAGAGCGCTCATCTTCAGCAATTTTCCTCCTGATTTCCAAAAAAGTTTGTAGGTAGCTGCATCAACATGGGTGGTAGAAGGATCAGTGCAGGTAGAATAAGCATTAACATCAGCTGTGCTAACACTACTGTCACAGTAAGTTCCATTGGTAACTGAGATGGGATGTGCATCATGCGCTATGGTACAGGTCACAGATTTCATTGCTGATGTCACCAAAACTTCCACAGTGCTGTGGATTCCAACTTGTCCAATATGAGGATGTTGTTTTTTGGGATTAAGGCTGTTACGAAAACAATCTAACGATAGAGGTCATTAGATTATGCAATAACTCTTGCTATAGCTGCTCAGAATCAAATATCACAGTCACTGCTTAAAGAGATGGCTGGCAAGCCAAGAACAACGTTAGCTGGGAATCAGGTGACAACTGTTCCCCTCTTAGCACAGACTGAGCACAGAATTTTGGAGATGTCTTGTTTAACACTCAGAAGATAGTGTTGATGTGTCCCAGTGAGAAATGCTATCAGAGCTTGCAGGACTCTATACACATGGGAATGCTGACACTGGGTTTATCTTTTCACTGGACCTGCACTAAATCAGGCTGACAGGAATTTGTAACAACCAGCTTTAAACATCAAGTCTGGACGTCACTTTGAAGTAGAGAATGACTAGTCCTTTGAAATGAAGTAGTTTCAGCTCCCTTGTGCTAGAACAGGTGCAATTAAGGTTGACCAACTAAGAGGCAGGGCAGCATCTGGATGGAGCTATAAACATCCAGGCTTTCAGTAAGAAAGGGGGATGATCAATGAGCAAGAGCAACAGGGAGTGGCTGCCAAAGTCCTCTGAGAGGGGAAGCAGTGGGAACTGGGGGGAAGGGGGGCAGAGGGAGAGAGGAGAAGAGAAGGGCATCCAGGGAGAAAGCTCTGGGAGACAGTGCTCATTTAAAAGAGCACGGAAGAACCCTGCTAGAGGCTGTGAAGCAGAAGGGAGTGAAAGGAAAGGGGAAAACCTCCTAGGAGCTGTAGCCCAGGATGAGCTAAGGAACTGGGTTGCTGGTTTTGCTCACGTTTGGAAACACAAAATTGTTTACAATAAGATGCTGAGTACGGCAGTGGGACCTTTAAGGGCTGGGGACAAGCCAGTGCCTTACAGAAGGATCTCAGGTACATTCTTTCAAAGACCTGAAAGTACAGAGCGACATCTAAGCACATATTTTACACTGAAGACAACCATAATCTTTACTCAGGCAGAAGACCTTGTAATCATGTCTCTTCATTAGCAACACAAAGATTACATTTAGGCTACCTACAGCAGCCCCAGGATGTTTTTCATTCTCCACCTGAAAGAGAAATGGTACTTACTACAATTTTTAAAATGAAGAAGTGTAAAGGTGCATCAAGAATTGAACTGCATCAATCAAATACCATAAACTGGGCATTCAAAATACTATGATGATGGGTAGGGTATAAATTTTTTATAAAACAGTCTAATGTACAGAACCAAAGTGTGGTACCAAGAAACTGAAGAGCTCAAAGCCTGCCTGTATTAACAATGAGAAATACAGAAGGCCCAACCTCAGACCAAAGTGCAAAAGCACCTGGAAAAAGTTAAGCAATGTCTATTGCTCCATCAACTCACCCAGCTCCAGTGCTTTATGGATAGATACAATGCTCTACGTCTGCAGTCCATCGTCAACTAAATGCTCCAAAGTGAGAGGTAGCATAGGCGGGAGCACGGGAGGGAGGGAGTACCAAGAATGTCAATACTACCGACAGCATTATAGTTTGCCAACCAAGTCAGTGCCTTGATTGAAGACAATTTTTAAAATATATAGGGAAACTCACAGAAGAAAATTAAAAATTGATATAAGGATTTGAAGGCAAGCTGTGTTCCCAAAGCATGATCAAAGCTCAGATAAATACTATGGAGAACTGGTAACTCCTCCACCAAATATAGAATCATAAAAGATTAGAGTTGGAAGAGACCTCAGGAGGTTATCTAGTCCACCCCCTGCCTAAGGCAGGGCCAGCATCAACTAAATCATCCCAGCCAGGGCTTTGTAAAGCCAGGCCTTAAAAACCTAAGGATAGAGATTCTGCCACCTCTCTAGGTAACCCATTCCAGAGCTTCACCACCCTCCTAATGAAACAGTGTTTCCTAATATCCAGTCTAGACCTCCCCCACTGCAACTTGAGACCATTGGTCCTTGTTCTGTCATCTGCCACCACTGAGAACAGCTGAGCTCCATCCTCTTTGGAAACGCTCTCCCCAACCCCCGTTCAAGTAGTTGAAGGCTACTATCAAATCCCCCCTCACTCTTCTCTTCTGCGGACTAAACAAGCCCAGTTCCCCCAGTCTTCTTGTAAGTCAAGTGCCCCAGCCCCCTGATCATTTTCATTGTCCTCCGCTGGACTCACTTCAATTTGTCCACATTCTTTCTGTAGTGGGGGGCCCAAAACAGGACGCAATACTCCAGATGTGGCCTCACCAGTGCTGAATAGAGGGGAATAATCACTTCTCTCAATATGCTGGCAATGCTCCTACTAATGCAGCCCAATATGCCGTTAGTCTTCTTGGCAATAAGGGCACACTGCTGACACATATTCAGCTTCTTATCCACTGTAATACTCAGGTCCTTTTCTGCAGAACTGTTGATTAGCCAGTCAGTCCACAGCTTGTAGTGGTGCATGGGATTCTTCCATCCTAAGTTCTGACTCTGCACTTGTCCTTGTTGAACCTCATCAGATTTCTTTTGGCCCAATCCTCCAATTTGTCTAGGTCACTCTGTACCCTCTCCCTCTAGCTTAGTGTCATCTGTGAACTTGCTGAGGGTGCAAGCCATCCCATCATCCAGATCATTAATAAAGATGTTGAATAAAACTGGTCTCAGGTTTTGCTCAATATGCTCATAAAGGAAATGATGTTTGGATAATGAGTGAACGGGTATTATGAAACATTTAGAATTAAGAGGATTCTCACCTGGTCACACTTTGAAAGCATGGACAAAAGAGTAGAAATCCATCTAGATGGGAATTTTTGGACAACTGCATGTTATGTACAAAAATTCACGCAGTACATGCTTCATAAATTATGTGACCTTTTTGACAGAAAAATGTACACTGTATATATGCAATTAAATATTCTACTAATGTATGTTTGAAACAGTTTAATTAAGATTAACCCAGCCCCCCATAAGGTTTACTTAAATATTAATGGTCTGATTTCCCAACAAGATGAGTATCTGCAGCTCCCATTCATTTCAATGGGAGTTGGGTTGCTTAGCAGACTTACAAACCACCCTCATGTCCTTTCATTAACTAAGGACAGGGCATAGTTAATGAATCAAACACAAGAGAAGTGAAGAAAAAGAAATCAATTACTTAAATTTAGGAACAGAATAAATGTTTAAATGATTTCCTCCTCTATTAGAAATCAGTTAAAAGTTGCTATATTAATACAAAAATGTCCCATGGCTGTAATTTGATAGTCACTTTATGTATAATTCAAGGAGCAAGCAAGGGCAAACCTTCTGATTTTTCTCTATTTCATTTCGCATTTGTTGGTTTACAGGAATTCTGGTCAAAGATCTGTAGGAATAAAATATTGGTATTACTCAGCCATTCTACATTTAAACAAACATTCTCCCTTACCTAATATATGTTATTTTAAGGGGTACAGTGATCAGCCTTAAAAAAAATCCCAAATCTAAACATATACAGTTAGCTCAATATTTACAATATTATTTCACCATCTTTATATTAATTTTAGGGAATAGTCAGCATTTTGTACATACTGAAGTTACTTAAGTATCCAAGATATATTATCTTACTTCATAATTTCAAATCTGGATGTTAAAGTTATTTACCTCCATATCTAGGCAACTAAATCAAAGTGGTCTGAAGCTCTCAATTTTGACCTTAGGCTATTGGAAAGTGTTATGAACAACCAATTACAAGTTCAAAGTATTATTAATAATGGGTATCTTTACTTATTAAAAAACTTTTTCCTATATCTACAGCAACTATAGTTTGGCTGCCTTCACCATTTAAGAAAGTTGTGGAAGGCTTTACCAACTTTATTTCATGGATGTGAAAATATGCCTCTGAAAATATAATCCATCTTCAACAAAGACCACTGGAAAAAGTGCAGGAAGTATATCATGCTGCCTCAAGAGGCTGTCATAAGCTTTTTAGTTCATTTTCTGCAAAGACAAGCAAAGCTTTCTTTTTTGAGATTTAGCTGCCAGAAAGACTAATGAACCCATTCTAACACTTCAGGGCAAGGATGGATTCATTAGTGAAACATAAATATAGTGAAAGTCAGAGAAAATGATTACTTCTGAGATGGCGTGGGGACAACCTCAGTTTCCACAAGTAAGCTTTACTTCCCTTTGAACATGCTAAGAAGTCTTGATTGCCTGACACCTCCCCAGAAAGCATGTCAGTTACTGCCTTGCCCCTTATGGTAAAATATTCTTCTCATAGTGAGAACAGGACAACTTAAAGCCTCAATATCTGCAAGAGGTACAGATGAGTTTTTTACCTTTGATTTAGCTTTCTCTTATTCCATGCTTTCAGATAATAAATTTCTAAAGGAAGAAAATGGTGGCAAGAGAATGCTAAGGCAGTCACAGTCCTATATGAGGCAGGCATAAAATTGGAAAAAACAGAAGTAAGAGCTATAGAGGACAAAAAATTCCTAGATGGTAAATAGTTATCATTCTGCCTGTCAAAGGGAGTGAAGAGGAAGAACTCAGGATCTATGATCTCAGAGAGAAAGCTACAAAAATACAGACTAGACTGTGTGTTATAAAGATGTTGAGGTCAGTAATTGTTTGGGAAGATGTGAATACTCACTCGGGCCTTCACATCTCATGAATAATACAGTCATCCCAAATTCATCCTTATAAAACTTTTATAACCACACAACCATGTTTATTCTCTATGCATACACAAACACACTAAATATCTTATTATCTGTGTCAACTATTTATTTATTTATTTATTTATTTTAAGTATAAAATTTTAATGCGGGAGAGCAAGAATGGAAACGATATAGAATAATAATTTCTTTCAAAAATGAAAATGGATTTAAATGAAAAATTTATAATAAAGAAAACATAAGCACAAGGATTGATTAGAACAACTCAAACTAGCTTAAAGATGCCAGCAAAACACCCAATTGAGAAATGAAGCACAGGGGATAGGAAAAAAACATCATTAAGCTAAAAGCCTGAAAGCAATTGGCTCTGCAGCACAGTTTTGAGAGAGCGTGTTACCAGCAATAAGCATCATTTAGAAACACAGCTTATATAACATTTTCCCCTATCAGAAAGTATTTCTGTAACTGATGGGAATTAATACTGAGAGTTAATTTAGCCAAAGGAATAATTTAGCCACTAAATAAGTAGGACAAATCACAAAGCTAAAAACTGAAGAGCAAAAGGTGTAAACATCAACACAGTAAATAGTATTCTGGCCCTGTATGAATACTTTCAAACAGTCTTGAAGTAGCTAGTCGTTATTTAAGAAAAAATAACTTGGTCCTATTTGAATCTGACTATATTTGGCATAATTTGTAGTTAATTATTATTATTATTGTTATTGTATTATTATTATTAGTGGTAGTATAAAATTAGCTCCTAGAGGCCTCAAGCAGAATCAGTGCTCCATCATGTGGGGAACTGTCTAGCTACAAATCAGAACACAGTCCCTGTCCATGGAGTTTACAATCTAAATAGAGCAAAGAATCCTGTGGCACCTTATAGACTAACAGACGTTTTGGACAATGAGCTTTCGTGGGTGAATACCCACTTCGTCGGAGACATCCACTTGACGAAGAGGGTATTCGCCCACAAAAGCTCACGCTCCAAAACGTCTGTTAGTCTATAAGGTGCCACAGGATTCTTTGCTGCTTTTACAGATCCAGACTAACATGGCTACCCCTCTGAAACTTGACAATCTGAATAGAGAAGACACAGAAAAATAGAGGCAGAACGCTATAGAAGGAGGAAAAGAGCAGACAAAGCTGTCATGACATTAACAGGAACCTAACATCACATGTGTTATCTTAAATGTTTGTAGGATGGGTTTTTTTGGAATAAGAAGACAAGTGAACAACAGATGATATTAATGAATCACTAACTGTCCCTGTGCCTAGCCATTATCATTAGGCATGGTGTCATGTTTTCGGGGGAGGCAGGTTATGAAAAAATTTGAAGGAGAGAGGACAGTAGTGGAGAACTGAGAAGAACATTTCATCCATAAGAGGGAGCATGGAAGAAGATGTAAAACCGCTTGTGAAAGAGATGTCAAAAGTGGTCAAAATGTCATCACGGACATGCTAATAAAATGAAGTATTGTGTTTTTGTAAATAGAGATGAGCACTTAAAGCTGACAAAATAAACAAAATATTTAGCAATGATGCATAAAAGATACTGAAAGATATATGAAAAATACTGAACTGAAATGTGTAACAGACAATTTATCTCTGGTTATGCTATGTTATACTAATAGTCAGACTTTTCAGTTTTAGTACTTTCCAGTTTCACTATTATAAACAACAAATTTAAAAATAATAAAAATGAGCTCCAAACAACATAAAGGAATCTGAAAAATGGGTAAGAGAAGAGTATACAGTACAGTAATGCACAAGTAGCTTGTTTATTCAGAAAGCATCATTTTAACCAAACTGTAATTACTTATTTTGATGCAAATAAGCTAAGTGTGTAAGGGGAGAAGATTAGGACACACAAAGCAGTACAGTGTCCTAATGAGGTCAGTGAACATCCCAGTACCCCACCCATCAAGACTTAAATTAACCTCCATCTGCAGCCAAGTGGTTATTAATAAGACTATTATGTGATTTTGAGAAGGTTTATGTAATATTTAAACTGTTGCGGTGTTTGTCTTTCTTTATTAACAGGGGAGGGATAGCTCAGTTGTTTGAGCACTGGGCTGCTAAACTCAGGGTTGTGAGTTCAGTCTTTGAGGGGGCCATTTAGGGATTTGCGGATTGGTCCTGCTTTGAGCAGGAGGTTGGACTGAGGTCCTAACAATCTATGATTAATCTTTCTCTCTTTTATCTAGATAAAATGTAAATATATACCAGTAAGATAAATGCTTATTAAAGTATAACTTTTAATATGCTCAAATATTAAGATTTGTAAATTATGCAGGGATACCAGGAAACTCAAGGTATGTACTAGTACTGCATATTGTTATAGAATTATGTAATGGCCAGATACTTACAAACTGGTAAATTGTATGTCAATTAACAAAAAAAAAAAAGCTGTATTTTTTTTTTTTATCTTCCAATCATGTCACTTGTTTCACTGTCTGCAAACTGTCAAATGAACTGACCTCTCTTAAATTCGAAGATGTTATTTCATAAATACTAAGGTCATGCTGACCTTTCTTCTAGGAAACAGAATGAGACATGAAAATGAAGCTCACCACTAGAAAGCCCGGGAAAAGGAAACTTCTAAAGTTTTAAACTTTTCTTTTAAATAAAAGGACCATTTTTGGACACAAATGTCACTTTTTAATTTTAATTTGACAAATACAGTTTTGTGTTTTGATTTAAATATTTGTCTACAATATTTACAACCCAAACTTTGCAGAATTGTGCTAGTTCATGATAGCCTGAAAACTAATACTTCACTTTCACTGTCAAAAATTAGTAATGTACAAAAAA
The DNA here is from genome assembly GCF_003597395.2 of Chelonoidis abingdonii. Lineage (NCBI taxonomy): Eukaryota > Metazoa > Chordata > Testudines > Testudinidae > Chelonoidis > Chelonoidis abingdonii. Next base: position 274,460,970 of record NC_133769.1, on the reverse strand, counting down.
AATAAATAGTATAAATAATGAAAAGTAAATTTTATTATTAAAATTATTTCAGTTGAACTATTAAAGTATCACTGCTAATTCAAGATAGGAAATGTAATTTAATTTTGTTCAATGGGCCTGATTCTTCTCTGATTTACTCATTCGACTCCACTGACTTCAGCAGAATTACTCATCATTTATGACAGGTTATGTCAGTGGAGAATCAGAATACATGAATTCTTTTTACTTGAGTTTTTTCAATTTAAGACTGCCATAGGCACACACTCATCAATTTAAAAATAATATTTTATCTGATTTTTAACTTATAGTGTTAAAAGTAATAAAGATTTGTATAACTAAAAAAAACTAGAGTGATAGAATCTATTTTCATTTCTAGACTGTTTATGTCTATTTTCATTACAGTCTATTTCCCTTGTCATACACAGCAAAAGAGAAGACAAACATTTTATTTAAGAACATAAGAACAGCCATAATGGGTCAGACCAAAGGTCCATCTAGCCAGGATCCTGTCTTCTGACAGTGGCCAATGCCAGGTGCCCCAGAGGGAATGAACAGAACAGGTAATCATCAAGTGATCCATCCCTGTCACCCATTCCCAGCTTCTGGCCAAAAGAGGCTAAGGACACCATCGTTGCCCATACTGGCTAACTGGAATTTATTTACCGTACATACTCGCTCATAAGTTAAATATTTTTGGTAAAAATGTGACACATCAAAGAGCAGGAGTCAGCTTATAAACAGGTCTACACCAAAATTTGATGACTTTAAACTCTATGGAATCATTGAATTGAATATCTAATACATTGTTGCTTTGTTTACCTTGAGCATCTGAGGGGCTCCATGCCCGTAATGCTCCAGGTAAACAAAATGTCTTGACCCGCCAGCGGCTTACCCTGATGGGCTGGGAGCCAAAGGTTTCCAACCCCTGAAATATAGCGTTGGCTTCTGAAAGGGTCATACAGTTTTTGCTATTTTTACTTATCCATTTTGTGGGGGTCAGCTTATAAACAAACAGGCTAATGAATGAGTATGTACGGTAATTCTTTTTTGAACCCTCTTATTGTCTTTAAGAGAAAAAAACCATGCAAATGTGGTTGGAGAAACACAAAAACTTGCAGGGGCTGGGATTGGTATAGTACCTGGAATTAGTTTTAATTCTTTTTTAAAACTTGATGATTTCAAGGTTTTTTAACTTGATGATTTTTAACTTGATGATAACGTCCCTTCCACTTAACCATTTTTTTAAAGTAAGAATAGAATGAGCCTTACAACTTATGTACCTTTTTCTCTGCTGTCTAATGATGATGTGTATTTTTCTAAGTGTTCACTTATACCAAACTGGTTGCTTTATATTTCTCTGCAATTATATTTTGGCATTTAAAAAAAAGTTATTTAATCTTCTTTGCAATTAGATATGATTGAAGTAGCTTTTATGTTACACTGCAGTTTTTCTTTAACAGAAAAACAGTGGGGACAATAAAACGAAAGGAGATCCTTAAATTAGGAGTTATAATACGTTGTGAGACAGTCTGAAGCAGAGAACCCTATTTAGCATCATATTTAACTCAATAATTCACTTTAAAAAACTGTGGGACAAGCTGTGACATACAGTATGTGACACAAAAAAATTTCTTAGTGACAACACATGACTGGCTCACAGAAACAGCAACCTTCTACATGAGCAGAGCTATGGCAGTGCAACAAGACAATTGGTTTCTGTAATAGAGGAAGCCTGGGAAATCCATCTGTCCCATTAAGATAAACAGGACCAATCCCATGAGCAAAGTTATTCACATATGTAAGTGTCTGAATGATCAAGCCCTTACTTTGTAAAGGTCTCCATGCACCAGACAGAAGATCACTAAGAGATTGATCCTCAGTCCTTCTGACACAGGGTTTCTCAAAGAGGAGTCATCGCTTGTGTAGGGAAAGCCCCTGGCGGGCCGTGCCAGTGTGTTTGCCTGCCCCATCTGCAGGTCTGACCGATCGCTGCTCCAGTTCTAACAGTTATTCTGCTCTCACTGAAGTCACTTGGACTCCTTCCAAGAGTAACTGTACAAGACCATGATTATCTATTTGCACGATTTGGCCAAAATCTCTAAAATATTCATGAAATTCAAACAGAAACATAAATCAATAATTAATTGATACTCAAAAAGTAAGCAATTTTATCATACCTGGCCTTTATTGGGAAGTTCTGAGCAATGTCTTTCATTACCTTTAAGGCACTATAAACAGGGGTTGAGATAATTTGAGAAGCTGCTTGAAAACTTAGATCTGTAAGAAAAAACAATCACTAAATCATCAAAGCTTATATTGTAAAACTCTTAACATGCAGACACAGAGTTGGAACTCTTTATATATAAATTATACAGAAAAAAGCAGCATTAAAAGAACATTATTAAGGTGGTTAGAGACAAGGTGAGTGAGATAATATCTTTTATTGGACCAATTTCTGTTGGTGGGAGAGACAAGTTCTCAAGCCAAATAGAGCTTTTCTTCAGCTCTGGGAAAGGTCTGGCTTGAAAGATTGTCTCTCTCACCAACAGAATTTGATCCAATAAAAGATATTACCTCACTCACCTTGTCTCGCTAATATCCTGGAACCAACACAGCTACAAATACACTGCATACATTACTAAGGGTGTAAATTCAAGCACACAGAACTTATGAAATGACAGAATTAGGGTTGCCTTGTGTAATTTCTTAGGTTTAAAAGAAAGTAGGCAGATAAAACAGAAGAAGTTCCATCATATGGCCTCACATTGACACCCAGTGGCTAATCTGAAAGGTAAACTTCAGATCCACCGCACAGTCCTCTGCCACCTGAGCTAATGAAGTAACTGATAGCAATATTAGTGTGTCATCCTCTTTGTGGATCAGCACTAGAGAATGATGAAACACATAATTTACCAGACCCAGAACATTTCCAAATGGATAGAATATTTGGGGATTTTAGCTGCTGTGTTCTATCAACTCTCTATTGAGCATGTGCAAACTGTGATTTTTCAAAGGCTTATAACTTTATCACAGGGATGACAAAAGCACAAAGGCAATTCCCCTTACAAATTTCAAGTCCCTGCTCCAAACCATGAGAATGCTACAGAAAGGGCATCAGAAAATTGTTTAAATGGGTAAAATAATATTTTCTCTGGATTCTTACCACAAGGAAAGTTAAACCTTTCCCCACCGTTGCCTTCTCCCAGGGCTTCCCTCCCTGGGGTTTATCCTGGAAGATCACTGTGATTCAAACTCTTGAATCTTAAACAGAGAGGAAAATGCACCCTTCCCTCCCTCCTTTCTCTTCTCCCCTCCAGACTCTCCCTGGAGAGACCAGTAATTCTAACACAGGAGAGAAATTAGCCTTTCTCTTCCCCCCTTCCCTTCCTTTTCTTCCCCACCAATTCCCTGGTGCAATCCAGACCAGTCGCCTGGGGTCCAACACCAGAATAAAAAAACAATCAGTTCTAACAAGAAACTTTAATAAAGAGAGAAAAACAGTTAAAAATTATCTTTGTAAATTTTAAAATGGATTAGGTACAGGGGTCTTTCAGCATTTTACTACTGGGAATACCCTCCAGCCTAAGTATACAAGTACAAATTAAAATCCTTTCAGCAAATACACATTTTTGAACTCCTTTCAGACCAAATACCACATTTGCAAATTAAAGAAAACAAACATAAGCCTAAACTCGCCCTTATCTCCCTAGTACTCACTATTTCTGAACTTATAAAGGAGCTAGTATCGGAGGAGATTGGGAGAGAAAACCTGGTTGCATGTTCTGGTCCCTCTGAGCCCCCAGAGTGAACAACAACCATAAATTTCTAACAGCACACACACAAAACTTTCCGTTTCCCTCAAGATATTAAGTATCCTGTCCCCTGATTTGGTTCTCTGGTCAGGTGACAGCCAGTTAAACCCTTTACAGTCAAAAGAGGATATTAAATACTTCTGTTCTATTACTCTACTATCTGTTTATTAACACAAGCGGTATAATTACACGTAGAAAGTTTTGGAACATGTTTGGATTTATTCTTAGAAAATAGTCCTGGTTTTGGGATTTTTGGATGTTATTTCCCAACAAATCTCTCTGATATCTGCAACGTTTCCAAAGATCCTAGCACTGTACTAACTTCTAAGATCTTTGGGAAACTACTCTCAGTTCCCTCAAGGAACACCTAGCATCTATAGCAGCCTTTCACTGTCTAGTAGTAGATGGATACTTCATTTGCTATCAACCTGAGGCTAAACGATTTTCCTTAGTGGGTAGAATAAAACCTTTTCCACCAACCCTGGCATCTTACCCTCATGAAGGACCTAAACCTGGTATTGAAAGACCTTGACTAGACCTCCCTTCAAGCCTTGTGGTCAACTTGTTTTCACTTACATACTTTCAGATGGAAAATGGCCTTCCTGACCAGCAACACTTCAGCTAGAAAATAAGGAGAAATAACAGCTTCTATTGGCACATTCCGCCGCCGTCCCCCCACCCCAGTATTTTTTCAGGACAAGTTACATTTCAGGCACATCCCAAAATTTCCCTAAGGTAACCTGCCCATTTCACATGACCACTATCACCTTCCAATTTTCTACCTCAAGCCTCTCCAAAAACAGGGAGGCTTATGCCACAACTTCTAGATGTCAGAAGAGTCCTAGTCTTTACCTGAGTTAGGGACGAAGTCTTTCAGGAAGTCTCCTAAACTTTCCTCTCTTATTTGGCAGATCTAAGGACTTGTCAATATCATCCAGAGATTCTGTCAAACAGGTCTCGAACCTGCATTTACAATGTTTATCAAGATCCACAGCATGAACCCGCCAAAATATATTGTTGCAACAACTCCACAGGTCGATCTCCTTCATTCGTTGCCCTTCTTTTCAAGAATGTTTCTTATCTTTCAGAAAGTCTGTAGAGTGGTTGACGATGGGCATCAGTCCACACCTTCGCAGAAACATTATGCGATCACTGGGAAACTCTTGCCTCCAGTGCTTCTTTCGGCTCCAACAAGTATTTCATCGTACTGACCTGACTCCGAAACCCCAGCCTCTGGTAGGATACTGTGATGGAATCACCCTACAGTGGAGCATCCACAGGGGCACTACTCAAAGAAGAAAGTAACTCATCTTTGTTGCAGTAATTTGATGGTTCTTGAGATTTGTCCCCCTCTCGGTGCTCCTCAACCTTTACCCTCCTCCTTCTGCTTCAGAATCTTGTCAGTGACACTTTGCAGTAGAGAAGGGAACGAGGAGAGTTAGCCCGCACACACTGGCTAGCTTCATGTGAGGTGGAAACCGGGAGAAAACAGTGCATGTGTGACGTGTTCAGTGGACACTACTGAAGTTTTCCAGTCAGCCCAGCGCGCAATGCAAGCACACCTTACAGTGAACACCCATAGGGACACATTCTGAAGAATCATCGTTACTAACAAGGTGAGTATACTCTTGTGTGGCCTAGCACCTGGTGGATATGCCACATCTAAACAATAATTTAATAGTACTTCTATTTAACTTTTGTTTAGTTATTCTTTGTGTTT
>NC_133769.1:274433874-274455413 GCF_003597395.2 Chelonoidis abingdonii | reverse complement strand
AAACACAAAGATAACTAAACAAAAGTTAAACTAGAAGTATACTATTATATATTATTGTTTAGAGGTGGCATATCCACCAGGTGTAGGCCACACAAGAATTATATCACTGTGTAGTAACGATGATTCTTCAAGAATGTTGTCCCTATGGGTGGTTCACTGTGAAGGTGTGCTTGCATTGCTGGCTGCTGACTGGAAACCTTCAGTAGTGTGCACTGAACACGTCCCACACATGCACTGTTTCTCCCGGTTTCCCCTCCATGAGCTAGCCAGTGTGTGCGGGCTATCTCCTCGTTCCTCTTCTCTACTGCAAAGTCACTGACAAGATCTCTGAATGCAGAAGGGAGGAGCGGTAAGGTGAGAGCACCGAGAGGGGGACAAAGCTCAAAGAACCATCATTACTCGCAAGAAGATGAGTAATTTCTTCTTTGAGTAGTGCCCTGTGGATGCTCACTGTAGGTGATTCCACACAGTATCCCTACAGAGGGCTGGTGGTCGGAGTCAGGTCATACAGATGACCAATACTGTGAGCCGAAAGAAGCACTGGAGGCAAGAGTTCCCAGGTGATGCGCAATAATGATTCTGCGAAGGTGTGGACTGATGCGCCATCGGCACACTCTACAATTCTGAGATAGAAAATTCTTGAAGAAGGGCAACGAATGAAGGAGATCGACCTGTGGAGTGTTGCACATTTATTTTGCAGGAGTCATGCTGTGGATCTTAAAACCTTGTATAATGCAGGTTCGAGACCTGTTTGAAGATCTCTGGATGATATTGGACAAGTCCTTAGATCTTGCCAAATAGAGAGGAAAAGTTTAGGAGACTTCTCTGAAAGACTTCGTCTAACTCAGGTAAAAGATAGGACTCTTCTGACATCTAGAGTTGTGGCAATATAGCCTCCTGTTTTTGGAGAGGCTTGAGGTAGAAATTGGAAGGTGAATCAGTGGTCATGTGAAATGGGCAGGTTACTTAGGGAAAATTTTGGGATGTGGCTGAATGTAGCTTGTCCTGAAAAATACTGGTGGGGGGACGGCGGCGGAATGTGCCAATAGAGTGTTTATTTCTCTTATTTTCCTAAGCTGAAGTGTTGCTGGTCAGGAAGGCCATTTCCACTGAAAGTTATGTAAGTGAAAACAAGTTGCACAAGGCTTGAATGGAGGTCTAGTAAGGTCTTCAATACCAGGTTTGGTCCTGCATGAGGGTAAGATTGCCAGGGTTGTGGGAAAAGGTTTTATTCTACCCTAAGGAAATCGTTTAGCCGTCAGGTTGATAGAAACTGAGTATCCATCTACTACAGACAGTGAAGTGCTATAGATGCTAGGTGTTCCTTGAGGGAACTGAGAGTAGTTCCCAAAGTCTTAGAAGTTAGTACATGTGCTAGGATCTTTGGAAACGTTGCAGATATCAGAGAGATTTTGTTGGGAAATAACACCAAAATCCAAAACCAGGCTATTTTTCTAGAGAATAAATCCAAACTGTTCCAAACTTTCTACGTGTAATTATACCCCTTGCGTCTATAAAGATAGTAGGAGTAATAGAAACAGAAGTATTTATATCTCTTTTGACTGTAAGGGTTGTAAGCTGGCTGTCACCTGACCAGAGAACCCAAATCAGGGACATGGATATTTAATATCTTGAGGGAACGGAAGTATTTGTGTGTGTGCTGTTAGAAATTTGGTTGTTGTTCACTGCGGGGGCTCAGAGGGACCAGACATGCACCAGGGTTTCTCTCCAATCTCCTCCGATACTAGCTCTTTATAGTTCAGAAATAGCGAGTACTAGGGAGATAAGGCGAGTTTAGGCTTTGTTTGTTTTTTTATTTGCAAAATGTGTATGTTGTCTGGAAAGGAGTTTTCAAAGTGTATTTTGCTGAAAGGATTTTAATTTGTACTTGTATACTAGGCTGGGAGGGTATTCCCAGTGTAAAATGCTGAAAAGACCCCTGACTAATCCATTTTAAAATTTCAAAGATAATTTTTAACTGTTTTTCTTCTCTTTAATTAAAGGTTTCTTGTTTAGACGTGATTGTTTTTTTATTCTGGTGTGGACCCAGGGCGATGGTTCTGGGATTGCACCAGGGAATGGCTGGGGAGAAAGGAGGGAAGGGGGTGAGAGAAAGGCTAATTTCTCTCCTGTGTTAGATTACTGTCTCGTCCAGGGAGAGTCTGAGAGGGGAGAAGAGAAAGGAGGGAGGAGGTTGCATTTTTCCTCTCTGTTTAAGATTCAAGAGTTTGAATCACATTGATCTTCAGGATAACCAGGGAGGGAAGCCTGGGAGAAGGCAACGGTGGGGAAGGGTTGTACTTTCCTTGTGGTAAGAATCCAGAGGGTCTGGGTCTTGGGGGTCCCCGGGCAAAGTTTTGGGTGGGACCAGAAGGTACCAGGCACTGTAATTCCTGGTTGGTGACAGCACTACAGGTTCTAAGCTGGTAACTGAGCTTAGAGGAATTCATGCTGGTACCCCATCTCTTGGACGCTAAGGTTCAGAGTGGGGAATTGTACCATGATACCTTGTACCTCCTTCAAGCAGGAGTTCTTTATGCACTGGAACCATGAAGGAGTCAAGCCCTGAGGCAAACAATCCCCAGGCTGGGATAGAGGGTGCATCCTTCGTTCTGCGAGACGAGGTAAGGAATGGACTGGAGAGAGAGTAGCAGGCACCTTACAAGTTGTAACAGGTAGGGGTTCCAAGTCAGTCTTGCCCAAGAAGGAGCAATCAATATGATGTGTCCTCCTTCTCTTTTTATTTTTAACAGGAGTTTTGACAGTAGGGAAAATAGAGGAAAGGCACAGAGAAGGTCCCTGCCCTATGGGAGAAAAAATTACTACTAACCTTTCTGTAACTATCGTTCTTCGAGATGTGTTGCCCATGTCCATTCCAATGTAGGTATGTGCACACCCGAAGTACAGCTGCTGGAATTTTTTCCTTTAGTGTTATCCATTGGGGTGGCTCCAGTGCCCTCCAGTTTCGGGCACTCATAGTACCGATATCAAGGGCCCTACTGGCCCCACTCCCCTTCAGTTTCTTCTTGTAGATAGCCTCCAAGACTGGGGACAGAGGGTGGGTTTTGGAATGGACATGTGCAACACATCTCGAAGAACAACAGTTACTGAAAGGTTCGTAACCATTTTTGGTTCTTCAAATGCTTGCGTATGTCAGCTCCAATGTAGGTGACTCACAAGCAGTTGTACCGGAGGTGGGTTCAGAGATCAAGGATAGGCTGACTGTAAAAGCACATGGCTGATGCCAGCATTGAGTACAGCACAGATGAACTCTATCCTTTGGACTGGGATGAGGATGACCTTCAAATGTGCAGCTCAGTACTACTCGGACCAGGGCTTGAAATGCCTGCAGATTAGGTTGTGGTCTTTCCTCTGAGCTTCCCCCAAACACTTGAGGAAGCTCAAATGTGAGTTGCTCAAAGGCACAGGCTTACTGCATGAGGCGCAGGGCTTAAACCCCAATGACAGAGGCATGCCCCAGTACTATCCAAGTGAGGAGGTGTCCAAACTATCTAAGATCTATAAAGTACTAAAACCAAACTACAAGAACTATTAACACTACATTTGGAAGAAAAAACACTAAGAGAAGGATTGCCTAAGCAATGAAGGGTTCCAGCAACTGTCACGGGAGGTAAGGAGGAACTGAAGGGGAACAGGGTCAGGAGGGCCCTTTATTCCAGTGCTACAAGCATGCGACACCAGACGGCACTGAACCTGACCCAACAGATACCGCTAAGGGAAAAAAATCCAGAAGCTGTGCTCAGGGTGTGCACACAACTACACTGCAATGGACATATGCAAGCACTCAAAGAGGAAAGAGAGTCTTGCCCAATGAGTGTTGTCCCATGCCTGCTCTGGAGCAGTAGTGTGGACATTCCTTGTTCAGGTAAGTGATGAACAAGTCCATGGTCGATGCCCCTCACTGCCTGAATAGGTCCTGAAGTACCACTGGGTTTATCTCCTACTTGTGGTCATGTGGGAATTTGTGACTGAGACTGTCCACTGTCAAGTTTTGAGAGCCCAGAAGGTAAGCCACTGGTAGTGTGATATCACAGGTGATGCACCAGTTCCACAGTCTCATTGCCTCTGAACAGAGGTAGGGTGATCTGGCTCCCCCTTGTCTATTTATATAGTATATACATGCTATGTGGTCTGTTAAGACTCTCGGGTGTGATCCCTTTGGCGGAGCCCAACGGCCTCTGGCCTAAGATGGCGGCCTGCAGGGCCTTGAGATGGCGTCTGTATGGCCAATTGTAGGTCATCCAAAGGTCACACTAGCACTGTGTGTTACCTTCAGGGCCGTGTGCAGATTCCCGCTCTTTTTGCCTGGTCAGCTAAAGGTTAGGCTAGGGCCGTGTGCAGTCTCCTGCTCTCCTGCCCAGCAACCCAGGGGTCAGGTTAGTGCCGTGTGCATACCACCTAAGTGCCTTGTGCAAAGGGGCCCAGTCTGACCAATGGTAAGACAGTTCACAAGGTCAGACTAGGGTTGTGTGCAAACCTAGGCTAGTGTGCTGTGTGCAGCTTCTAGCAGCTTCTTGTGTGCCGTCTGCAAAATCTGCCCACGTAGGGGGCAACAGCTCGGAACCTGGAGGGTGGGGGAGCTAGGGACCAATCAAATTGTGGCATTGTGTGTTTCAGTCCTGGAATTAAAACTAGGCCTCAAGCCAGGGTCTGTTGAGTGTCCATAACTGACTGAAGACTGATCAACCTTCAGTTGGGGCTCCCAGTGATAGCCGGCTCGGACGTGTGTTTTATCAGTTCTTGGACGTGTTGCCCATTCTACTTATGTTTATTTCTTGGGTTCTGCCAGGTGATTATTATTTCTTGGGTTCTACCATTGCATTTATGATTTAACGGTATTTTTCTTCGGATTGTTTGCAGAGACGGATGTGTCTTGTTATTTCCTGGGATCGGATATCCCCTAGGTGTCTCTCTGCTGGTGCTGATCTGGAAATTGGTATTTGTGTGCTACTGTTTGTTGCTAAACTGTCTGTGCTTGGCATAACTTCTTCCTTGCTTTTCCTTATTTGGTAGACACAGTGTACTGCTGTCTGTGTACACTGCCTTGTCAGAAAGCTCTGTGTATCTTGTCTGCAATAAGATCTGTGTATGCATGTCTGTGATAAGGTCTGTGTGTGCTTGTCTGTCATAAAGTTTATGTATATTGGTACCAAATCTGATTTATTGAAAGATTGCTATTTAAGTTCAATTTAATGTCTGTAATATAATGTTTGGTGTATTTGTTTGTTTGTAAAGGATCGAATCTTTGATGTTACTAGACATAACAGTGTATCTAGAGTGTATACAGTTTTTATATTCATAGTGCTGGTAGTGGCAATTGAAGTATCAACGTTGTGGTTTCTGATGTAAATAGGTTTTGTTCTGTTAGTTGGTAAGTACTCCTCCCCAGCCCAGTTGTGCTTATATCAGTCAATAAAGATGCACTATTGTTTTTAGTTTAACAGTTCGTCTGGTCTCGCGTTTTTTCTATTGGATTCAAAGACCTAACCAGAACCATTCTTTTTAGGTCCGGACACCCTGATCAGCCGGAGGAAGAAGGGCAAGGAGCGAGAAACAGCGCGGATGTGCGGGCCTAATGACACTTGCTACCGAAGTTCTCCGATTAGACAGCAAAGGATGCACACCCATAGGGATGCATTCAAAGAAGAAGACATTTCTTAGCCCAAAATCACGTATATCATCAGACAAACAAGGAACATGATTATGGGGGGAAGGATATTAATATACAAGGAGAATAATTAAGGCTGATGTATAAGGGGATAGGTCAGTGTTTGAGGATTGGCTGTTAAACCAGGGTTGATGAGTTTCATCCGTTGAGGGCCTTAGCATCTGGGGCAAAACAAGAACTTGGTCTGCAGTGAAGGCAGGGGCGGACGCAATACCTTGCAAGGTCCCTTCAGTTGTAGGAGTAAAGGGATATCTCCAATTATTTAAAAAAATGTATGTCTTATAGTTAACTTTTGGTTTCTTAAACAAAATAAAGAATGAGGCAACATGTTTAAATTTCTCTCTCCCATCTTCCTCAACAATAAACCACCTTCATGTTTCCTCCACAGCATTCCCAACTTTCAGTTCTAATGGCAATAAAACCATCTCTGTTCAATAAAATAACGTAGTTCACTACAAGATAATAAAGAAATAGACAGTGGAATGAATAATTCCAAACTCATTCTTGAAGTCGATGGGATGAAATGATATTTCAGGAGTGTTTAAAATTAAAAGAGGAGGGATAGTCAAAGAAGAGTTGTGAACAGTAAAATATTAATGACATTTATAAGAAAAACACTCTCTGGACAATGAGATTTTTGAGAAAAACACATTACTAACATTTTTAAACACGTGTTTTTTGAGATGTGTTGCAAGTGTTCCATTGTTCCATGTTAGAGATTGTGTGCACCAGCTGTACAGGTGTTGAAGAGTTTTACCGTAACCGTTGGGGCGGCTCAGCATCTCTCTGTTGTCTCACGTTACACTGTACTGCATTAAGCATGGGCACCCCGAAACCAATTGTTCTTCCACCCCAGTGGCTCCAGCAGAGAGGGAATAGGTTGGGTCATGGGGGGACATATGAACACATCTTAGAACAACAGCTTATGGAAGTTAACACTGTTTTTTCTTCTTCAGTAGCTGATTGCAAGTGTTACGATCCATTGTAGGTGAACCACACACAGAAACATCTGAAGGTGGGTTTGAGTCTATTTGAAAGGAACTTGTGTCCACTCGTCCTAATTTAGTAATAATCTCTACACTGTTTGAGCAGATGTGTAGGTTGAGAGTCACGTGTGAATGATGAACAGGTTGCACGTTGCGATGGTCTTAATAATGGCATTATCAGTCAAGAAACGCCGTCAGAGGTGTTAGGATCTAGTTGACATAACCCAACATTCTATGTGTGGCTTCATGTAGCCAAACTAGAAACACAGGCAAAATAAAACAGATATCTATGGAAAAACTGTTTGCAGGAAACCAGACTACCTTTCATTCTGTCAAAATGCAACAAACAAAAACAAAGATTTAGAAGGATTAGTCCATTTTCAGATAAAATTTGGTAACACTTTTTCTAAAGTCTACAGTGTGCAGTGTCTCTCTCCCTTATTACTGTTCAGGCTCCTGGAAGAAGGTTTTGATAAGAAAACTGCTTAGAGGACATGGAAAAAGTGAAGACCACTTTCAATAAGGACAACTTGAGATGGCTGAGGTAGATTTATATCTGCTTTAAAAAACCTTAGGAAAATATGACATAAACACCCTATTCCACTAATGCCTGGCATTGCATCGCTTCTAAAATTGTACTTCACTAAAAGGGTGCAACGACAGGTCACTAGAAGCTCAAAGTGGAGATCATCGCTTGTTAAGACTAGATTCAGTCCGATGGTGGAACAGGGCTCTGTACATGAGGAAACAGTTTATCCAAATCCTTTAAAAACATTACAGCCATCAGGCTGGGATAAGAAAAAGCGCAGTTGCTCACAGGTGAGTGAAATGCCAATATAGTTGCTAAGTGAATCCTGATTGAGCTAATCACCAATCCTTGATGTTGTCAGATAAAAAAAGACAGTTCAGCACATGATGAATAAAAGCAAGAATAGGGGAGACCTCTTTTAGCCTCAACCGGATAGAAAACCTCTTCCACTTAGACATGCCAGAGCAATGTGTATAAGATGGACCTTATCCAGTTTGACTTTGCACAGTTCTGGGCAGAAGAGGGATCAGGGAGAAGCATACAGCAGAGCCTCTGAAAATGGCAGGAGAAATGCATCCATCAATTAACCGGGGCTGTGTCCAGCTCTGAAGCAGAACCAGTGACATTTTGTGTTGTCCTTTGTTGCAAACAGATCTACTAGGCAAGTTCCCCAGAGCTGGAAAATAGACGTTGTTATAACTGGGTGAATGAACCACTCCTAATCAATAAACAGTCTCCTCATGTGATCTGCCAGCATACTCTGAGCCCCTGGGAGGTGGGTCACTTTCTGAAGGATAAAGTTTCTGATGCAGAAGTCCCAAAGCAGGACTGCTTCGTGACAGAGTGGAGAGAACTGGGCTCCTCTGTGCTTGTTTATATTGAATTGTTGGTCAACTCCAATGCACCCCTTCCCCTTATGCAAGGAAGGTATACTGTGCAAGCTAAATGAATTGCCCGCAGGTCCCTGATGCTGCTATGTAGATTGAGATCTTGGGAAGACCGGAAACTCTGCAGGGGTCCCAGGTGAGCCCCCTCCCAGGTCAGAGGCACCCATGACTAAGGTAAAAGATTGTGGAGGTGGGGCAAAAGGAACTCCTTTGCAGACATTAATCAGATCTATCCACCAATCTAGGGAGGCTAAAATGTGATTTGGTATGCATACTAACATGTCTAGGTGGTGCCTTCTTGGAGAATACACCTCTGTCACCTAGCCCTGAAGGAGTCTGAGATGCAGTCTGGAACATTGGACCCTAGCAGCCATAAACAATTTCTCACCATGGTGAGAGGATAAGCCTCTAAGTCCAGAATGAAGCTTCACATTGTATGAAACCTTCTCTGGGGTAGCAAGGCCCTAGCCACTGTTGAGACCAGGACCAACTTGTCTGAGTTGATCAACAGACCTAGCACGTCCAAGATGGATCAGATTATGCAAAGGCTGAACAGCACTTGCAATCTAGATTATCAACCAGTCATTCAGGAAAGGGAACATACGGACCGTAACCTCTGGAAAAATGCTGCTACCACCACCAAAGGCTTCGTAAAAACATGTGGGGCAGCTGAGACCAAAGAGGCGGCCTGTAAACTAATACTGGAGGATACTGACAGTGAATCTCAGAATATTTCTGTGGCATTGAGTTGCCAGGTGAAAGTAGGTGCCCTTTAAGTACAGAGCAGCATATTAGTCCCCTGGCTCCAAGGAAGGAATAACGGAAACTAGAATGACCATCAGGAATTTTGATTTTTTCAGAAACTTGTTTTAACATCTTGTAGCGAGGAGGTGGGATACCCCACAGCCTCGCTGAGGGACAAGCCTCCCCTAGCACGAATGTGGGAGGAGCCAGTGGATCCTGCACCTGCCCCCCAGAGGTCATGGTGCAGGAAAGGAAACAGAACAGCCCTGCTGCAAAGCTCAGTTGAAAGCCAGCTGCCAGAGAGGCCAGATGCCTGTGGCCTAGCTCTCGGGGAGAACGCTGGCAGGTTGCGGCTGACCCAACAACTGGCCAGGCCAGCCCAGCCTACCCCTCGCCAGCTACCCCGAGGAGCAGCTGCACCTACCCCTCGCCAACTACCCTGAGGAGCAGCCGAGCCTACCCTTTGCTAGTTACCCGGAGTAACCGATGGTGCTGGGAACCGCTGAGGACACTGGCCAAACCCAGGTACCTTACGAGGGGCAGTCCGGAAGTAGCCCGGGGGCAGCCGACCCTGGTCTGGCCGCAGCAGGGTCAGAACCAATATCAGTGTGTTGCAGTCAGGATCCCCACTGACGCAGCAGCGAGTCTTCTGCCGCTGCTAGGGCCCCAGGCTGGGAGGCAGTGGAGTGGGTGGGCCTGTTCCCCCCTGCCACCCTACTCACAGGTGGCAGTCTCCCCCTCGCACCAGACACTCAGAAGTCGGAGCTCCTGACCATGTGTTTGCTGCCCTGCCCTGACCAAGGGCCAGGGCTCATATTGAACTATTGGCTCAGCCCCTAAGGGCCTGAGCTCCTGACTGTGTGTTTGCTGCCCCGCCCTGACCTAGGGCCTGGGCTTGTATTGAACTATTGGCTCAGCCCCTGCCTAAGGGCCCAAGCTCCTGACTGCGTGTTTGCTGCCCCGCCCTAACCCAGGGCTTGGGCCCAGAGCGACCTAGTGCGAGGCAGTGGGATACTCCACAGCCCCGCGGAGGGATGAGCCTTGGCTGAGCCCTTCTATACACCTTAGATCTAAAATAGGCCTTCAGGATCAGGAAGTATTGGGAGTAAAACCCCTTTCTGCTGAACAAAGAAGAGACTGCCTCTATTGTATCTCTTGCAATAACACTGCTTCATGAAAGAAGTCCTGAAAAGTGTCAGTGAAGCAGTTGAGGGGAGACAGAAATAAACTGAAGTATACGTCCCACTTCTACCATGCTTAGAACACACTGATCTGCTGTGATGTGGGCCCAAGTATGACAGGAGTGGGACAGGTGGTTTGCAAAAATTGGAGAAGAATAATATGGCATTCATGGAACTGATAGCCTGCTGTCGACCTACCCATCAAAATGAGCTCTTGGAAGATGCCACCTTCCTTAAATGATCCAACCACCTTATCTGGGAGCTTGTTTATGAACTTCAAAAGTGTATCCCACAGGGTGAAATCACAACGTACCAGCAAAGCTTGCTGGTATGCAATGTAAAGATGTAATTCATCTGTGGAATAAGTCCAGCTTCTTAGCCTCTCAATCTTTAGGGGTTGAATCCTTGCACCCTGCCTCTCTTTTTCATTGGCCGCTGACACTACAAAGAGGCCTGGAGGAGGATGGTTATACAGGTGCTCGAATCCCTGGAAGGAACATAATACCGTCTCTCCACTCTTTTTGCAGTTGAAGGCAGGGAAGCTGGGGTTTGCCTGAGGATCCTGGTATGCTCTGAGATACCCTCATTTATTGGGGGAAGCTATCCTAGCTGGAGTCAGAATGACCACCAGTTTGTATGATTTTTTCCTGGACCTTCTTCAGGTAGATATCTAGGGCCATAGCCATCCTCCTCAACAACTCCGGATGAGTCTTAAAATCATCAGAAGGTGGAGAAATAGGTTCCACCACAATTGTCTCATCAGGGGATGAGGAAGAATGGTACCAGGGACTGATCCAGTTCCTACTCCTCTTGCAGCTGAAAGGGATCCAGAATCTGCTCAATGCCGGGCTCAGTACCAACGCTATGGTGTTTACAGTGTCGATGCTCCTGCTGCCAAGTAGTTGAAGCCGGATGAGGTGGTTGTGCAGATAATCCTGATTGAGAGGGAAAGTCCCCTATGTTTCAAAAGGGCCACTGCTATGGCCCAGGCCCCAGCTACGCACAGCCCAAGGGTCTCTCCAATACGTCCCATGCGGATACTGAGACTGAAACTAGGGCTGGCAGGTGAAAAAGGTATGAAGGAGAATCCAGGGAGCTACAGACCGGTCAGCCTCACTTTTGTCCCCAGAAAAATCATAAAGCTGGTCCTCAAGGAATCCATTTTGAAGCACCTGGAGAAGAAGAAGGTAATCAGGAAATGTCAACATGGATTCATCTGACCAAACTGATTGTGGCTCTGTGGGTATCGGGAAAGTGGTGGACGTGATACAGCTTGACTTTAGCAAAGCTTTTGATATGGTCTCCCACAGTATTCTTGCCAGAAAGTTAAAGAAGTACGGATTGGATGAATGGACTATAAGGTGAATAGGAAGCTGACTAGATCACCGGGCTCAATGGGTAGTGATCAATGTCTCGATATCTATTTGGCAGTCAGTATCAAGCGGAGTCAGTCCTGGGACTGATTTTGTTATAAATCTTCATTAATGATCTGGATGATGGAATGGATTGCACCTCAATAAGTGTATGGATGACACTAAGCTGAAGGGAGAGGTAGATACGCTGCAGGGTAGGGATAGGGTCCAGAGTGACCTAGACAAATTGGAGGATTGGGACAAAAGAAATCTGATGAAGTTCCACAAAGACAATTGCAGAGTCCTGAACTTAGGACGAAAGAATCCCATGCACTGCTACAGGCTGGGGACCAATTGACTAAGCAGCAGTTTGCAGAAAAGCACTTGGGGAACTAGATGTGAGTCAACAGTGTGCTCTTATTGCCAAGAAAGCTAGCGGCATATTAGTCTGCATTAGTAGGAGCACTGCCAGCAGATCGAGAGTGATTATGCCCCTCTATTTGGCACTGCTGAGGCCACATCTGGATTAATGCATCCAATTTTGGGGCACTACAGAAAGGGTGTAACAAACTGGAAAGAGTTCAGCAGAGGACAACGAAAATGATTAGGGGGCTGGGGCACATGACTTACAAGGAGAGGTTGAGGGAACTGGGGTTATTTAGACTGCAGAAGAGAAGAATGAGGGGGGATGTGATAGCAGCCTTCAACTTCCTGAAGGGGGGTTCCAAAGAGGATGGGTAGTGGCAAATGACAGAACAAGAAGCAATGGTCTCAAGTTTCAGTGGGGGAGGTCTAGGTTGGATATTAGGTAAAATTATTTCACTAGGAGGGTAGTGAAGCACTGGAATGGTTTACCTAGGGAAGTGGTGGAATCTCCATTCTTAGAGGTTTTTAAAGCTTGACAAAAGCCATAGCTGAGATGATTTAGCTGGGTTTGGTCCTGCTTTGAGCAAGGGGTTGGACTAGATGACCTCCTGAGGTCTCTTCCAACCCTAACCTTCTATGACCTATCCCTCCTGATGAGACTGTTTAAATTGGGATACATATGATCTCACTTCTGAGTTTGATGAAGAAAAAGGTACTTCCTGTGATCACGGCAGTGCCATACCCATCAGTACCAGTGAAGAAGGCTCAGACCTTGAAGAAAGAGGAGCTAGAGAGATAATCTGTGACTTTCCCCTGGACAGTACTGCCTAATTAGATTCCTGATGGCTGAATTTGAGGGAGCAGCCTGATGAGGAGGTGAAGGTACTGAAGGAAGTACCTTGGGTGCTGGTACCATCTGAGTCTCTTAACTGCTAGTGATGGTAGCACAAATAGGTTTAGCAACTCTCTCACAGCCTCAAACACCTCTCGGCACTGGTAGTTCCAGAGACAGATGGTAGATTCTGGGGTGCTCAGTACCCAGACTGAGATAGACGGTTCAGATGGAAAATGTAGCACTGATCAGCGGATATTTTAATTTAGCTGCCCTGTCCTTTTTAAGAATGGTGCTTAATGCCTTGACAAGTACCACACTTGTTGCTCAGATGGGCCTTCTCCAAGCACCTAAGGCAGCTGAGGTGAGAGTCACTATTAGGCATTGCCTAATCATAAGAATGGCAGAACTTGAAACCCAGAGAGTGCAGTCTATCACCAGTAGTGGGGCCAATACCCAAACTGGATGCCAGAACTATACAAAACAAAAACAAAACAAAAAATTTTTGTTACTAACCAACTAACTACTAAACTACCTAACAAATTCCTAGGTACTATTTTCAGGTTTTGAAAAAAGACTTGCAGAAACAAGGACAGGGAGCTCCAACAACCATCATGGGCAACAGGAAGGAACTAAGGGGAGATTAGGGACAGCTTGGGTCTTTATGCATATGCCGGAGACAGCAGAGGGCACTGAGGCCATCCTGATGGATACCACTAAGGTTCAAAACTCTCAGACTACTATGCACTGGACAAACACATACCCCAGAATGGACATATGCAAATCACTCAAAGAAGAACTTGCACTTCTACTGGGGCAGTAAAAAAATAAAAATAATCCCGTTTCAGACCAATGAATGCTGAATGCACACCAAAGCTTTCATTAATTAGTACCTCTAGAATTCATTTCATGCAGCACCATTAAAAGTATTCACCTGTTTTGTGTACACATTAATAGCCATAGATAATAAACCAAAAAAATAAAACCATATGGAATTGGAAAGAATTAGAGTTACTGATTAGTGTTACTGACTGTGAAAAATGGAGCATACATAATCAGATTTTGACATCCTTTAATGTTCCCACCAGGCATCAAATGCCTCATTAAGTATGTATACATCCTGCACTAGACCAATGTTTTCCACGTGGGATAGTGGAATAATAATAATTAGTCTTACATCATTCCCTCTTACCCAGTTAGAAACCATCCAAATGTCTCTTCTGGAAATCAGGACACAATATTTGAACTATGAGGGAAGACTAGACGCAGAGCTATGGGTCAGTTATTTTACAACAGAAAGATTATAGATTTAGATACTCAACAAGCACTTTTAGCAACTTGGGGTTCCTTCTCTCTCTTATGTATAATTAAGGAATTATGCTCTTAACATCCAAGATGTGAAGATTTTCCAGATATTACTGACAAGAAGGGAAAGTAAAATATCCTCCTTTTCAGTCTCTAAGGTTTCTAGGTTATTTCCAACATGGGCTGAGTAAATAAGAAACCATTTCTCAAGTATTTAGTTTTGAATATTCAGTGCTAACATTTATTTTTCTTCAGTATGTTTCTTTAACATCACCTTCTGCTGCCCAATCTCTTTGAGCCTCAATGGAGAATCATAATTTGAAATACAATGTTCTACATAGGACAGCTCTTTTATTAAGTAAGCACACTTCTCCACAATACTCTTTTCCTGAAACAACCCACAAAAAATGTTCTACTTTCTATTAAGCTAACACGTAAATAAACTAAAACAGTGATTTCCTACTGTAAATGTGTCCTGAATTGAACATATTATAGGAATCCTAACAGGTAACTGATAGGCCAAGTGCTATTAACGTGAAAACAGATAGACTTATTAATTAAAAAAAATAAACTTATTTTCTCTGACTATAATGGCTAAGCAGGCATATGCTTAATTCTTTGATGAGTGTTAAGATAATAGTGCTGAACCTTTGTTGCTTCCCAGAAAGAACAATGCCTGCTCTTACTAATTTTCCATTCTTAAATTACTTTGTTATGACAGATTTTATACAGCAGATGTGATGGATTTAGAGCTACTCTGTCATAATTTATTAATACTGTATGTTGGCCTGGTTACTGAGATATTTTCTGTATAAATATATTGGTTTAATACAACAGACAGATGTCTGGGAAACAGACAGGAAGGGTGGGAATAACTTACGATAAGCCCCATTTCTCCACAAATATGCTTAGAGAGATCAGAAAGTGGACAGAGGGGCAGCTAGTCCTGTAACTATTACAACAGGTTTTAATTTCTGTTTAGTAGCAATACTCTGCAACTTTATATGAGAGACCTGGGTTTAATTCCTTCTCCTATTTGTTTGTTCCTCACTTCAGTTAAAAACAAGATTATCCTATCATCTGGCTGCTATGTGCTGCCATCTTGCAGAGCTAAAAAACAAAGCAGGGCTTGAGTTGGTCAGTATGTGGATGGGTAACCTCCACAGTGGGAAAAAGGCTTTGGAGAGTAGAACATATGCTAGCTGGGCCAGCTGGCCTTATCTTCACTATGCTACAAAGTTTGAACCTTTTCAAAGCCTTTACCCACTCACAAAGATCAGCAAAATCCCTGTTTACCAAAGGGTTTGAGACCTTCAAACAAATTGGATTGTATCTGCCAAAATGTGATATTTATATTTACCATATTCCAGTTTTATTAAGCAACTATAGTTCTCTACAGGGCTGTCATTCTACCATTCACGGCAGTAAACATTTAAGTTCAGAGTAAAGAAATAATTTCCATTTGAAAACACTTCTTTCTCTTGCTCACAAATCCCCCCTCTCCCCCAACACACACATTTCCTTTTGGCCCAAATTTTACACATTTAGAGATTGATGTTACAGTTGAAGAAGACAAGCTTTTTGCATTTAGGGTGTTGTTTGTTTTAAATCTGGGCATATTCACAAACAATAACAGTTAAACTTTTTATCATTGTAATAAAAGATCATTTATCAGCTATTATATAAAGCATACTGTACACACACATCGTAACTTAAGAACAAATGGTGGACTGAGAAAGTGCAAGAACTCCAACATCTCACAGACATCCACAATACATGCGGCTTCTTTAGTGCCATCAAGGCTGTTCACGGGCCAATTTGTCATGGTATGGAAGGACGGAACCACAGTTCTGAAGGACAACAAAGCCATCTATTCTCGCTGGAAAGAACATTTTGAAGATCTCCTAAACTAAAGCTCCCAAGAGCAGCAAGGAGGAACTTTATTGCAGACCAGCAGTTCCCTTCATTTCCCTGGTACAGAGCCTGAGGTGGCAGAGGAATAGGCACGGACCAGATGGACACTGCTAAGGAAATATCTCCAGATCCTGGAATGCATGTGCAACCTAAAGTCCATTACATATAGGGACAAGCACTTGAAGAATAAAGTAGTTTTTATTATAGTTTTTATAATCACCAATACAGCAAAGAAGAATTAAACAAAATGAGTGTCAACTCACAAACAAACACAGCATACTAAATATATACCTTGTAGCTCCCAGACCTTCAGAGGTTCCAGATTATTAGTACTTTCAATTAGGTGTTTTCTGAACTCCCTCAGATTATCTTTAAGATCAGGATACATTTGTCTATATCAAAACATTAAAAAAAATCTAATTACCTCCCTCCATCACATACAAAACTGTTTATGGTTTTATCTTGATTCTTTATTTAAGGTAACAAACAAGAATTTAACACTTCTAGTTCACTTCTATAAACAGAGATTAGGATTT
Organism: Chelonoidis abingdonii; assembly: GCF_003597395.2. Taxonomy (NCBI): domain Eukaryota; kingdom Metazoa; phylum Chordata; order Testudines; family Testudinidae; genus Chelonoidis; species Chelonoidis abingdonii. Next base: position 274,439,092 of record NC_133769.1, on the reverse strand, counting down.
ATGAATTCAGCCACAATTTAAAGGCCTCATTTTGAAAATGCTAAACAGCCACAGCTTCTATTCATCATTTCAAGGAGAAGTGCAATTACTCAGTAATTCTCTAGAATAGACCCTAAATAAATGGATGGGATATTTTAACCTAATTTAGGTTTCTAACAAATAGACAACATGATATTGTATATGAAATGAACTTTGCATTAAGCGTATTAAGGGTCTGGCAAAATGCTCTCAAATTTAGAGGATTTACTGCAAACATGGGGCCATGCACATCCACGAGTAACTCAACTAAATTCCATGGAGTTACATAAGGGTTGTATTTTGCACGTTCTTAAACTATTTTCACCATAGTCACCTCCCAAAATTTATTATATATTAGAAGGTCACACACTTTGTTGCTTCTGCAGCCTGATCTTGTTTCTTATTCCGGGGTTCCTTGCATTCCTCCATTCATGCTCAGAAGCTCCCTGAGTGACACCCTCCTATCACCCTCTGTTTCAGGGACTCCCTGCAACCTCCCTCCCTGTGAGAGGGTCTCTGTGTGTTCCTCATTCCCTGCCCCCGCATAACAAAGTGCCCCATTTTTCCCCACTCATGTTAGAGGCTTTGTGTGCCTCCCATTCCCTCTTTATCCCACAGGCCGTCCCCCTCAATTCCAGGACCACTGTGTTCCCCATATTTCCTCCTTCCCCACTGAAATGCATGAATTGATTGGATAAGGGGTTCAAAAATTATTACATTACACCACTTCCTCGATACAATGCCACTTGATATAACACAAATTCGGATATAAAGCGGTAAAGCAGTGCTCCGGGGGGGGGCGGGGCTGCGCACTCCGGTGGATCAACGCAAGTTCAATATAACACAGTTTCACCTATAACGCGGTAAGATTTTTTGGCTTCCAAGGACAGCGTTATATCAAGGTAGAGATGTATATCCAACAGAGAAATGCCATCAAGCTGAGTCTAAGTCCTCACAAATTCCACCAATTAAAGAGAAATTCTGCTCTCCAAACACATGCACACACCTTTCACAGCATGTGACAATACTAATAGTATGTTCTTGATCATTCTGGCAATGTTCAAATACAACAGTGATAAGCACATTATCAATATTTATGACTTGTCTACACAACAAGCTGGTGCGCTGTAGATTTACACTCTAGCTTGCAGCACAGTAACTTGCTGTGTAGACAAGCCCTTAGATAAAAGTAGATACAGAGGTGGACAGACAGATTGACATTAACTCCAGTGGAACCTGCTTGAAGTGTGAGAAAAGCATTTGGCCCATGCTGTCACTGGAATTCCTAACTTTAAAAATTGTTCAGCAATTAGTTCAGCTTTTTAATATCACAGCAATCAGAACCAAAGTAATTATAAAATACTTACTGAAGTCGGTGGATTCTGACCCTTGTTACATAACAAGGGTATTCTTGTAACCCTTACCATGTCACAAGATGGGCCATAAAATAATTTTTTTTTATCAGTTCATTTCATCCTTCATTACATGATACCAGAAATAAACTAAATCTCCAACAATAATAGTGCAAATGAAGCCACCTGAATCCTTTAGTCTAGAAGGGAACCTTGCAGAAAACTGACAAAGAAAGTTGCAGTATTTCCAAATTTTCCTGGAGACAAGAAGATTAAACATAGATCCAAGGAAGTGATTTCCTCCACACATCTACATGTAGCTGGTCTGGAGATACTTCCAATCTACAAGTGATTCCAACAGGAGGACTACTAGATTACATCATTCAGAAATTTCAAGAATACTTTATCTCAGTCAAAAATGTCACTTGTGCAGGACATATTTTCTGTATAAACTACCATAGGGAACCATTAATCATTAGATTAGATTAAAGGCCTATTTAATAAATCTAAGTCATGTGAATTTGAGCAGTTAGCAGGTGCAATAATTACAGAGTCAATTATTGGTAGCACATTGACAGCTATGTCAAAACCTACAGTATATATCCTATGCGGGTCTCTACATACCTAAGCAACGTCTCCCATGTCTACATTGCGATCTTGGCAGTGTAGTGTTCTGCTGCCTCCCACTCCTGGAGCTTTTTCTCACTACAGTCAAAGACTCTGTCATCAGAGAAAGGCTCTGGCAGTGGGGAGTGTGACAGAGTGCTGGGCAACAGCAGCTGATCCAACACTCTAGTCACTGCAACTCTAATTAGTTGCTCTAGAGTAGACCTGATTAAGGTCTGGTCTACACCACAGAGTTAGGTTGACATAAGGCAGCTTATGTTAACCTAACTCTGTAAGCATCTACACCAGGGGTAGGCAACCTATGGCACGTGTGCCAAAGGCGGCATGTGAGCTGATTATCATTGGCACTCACACTGCCCGGGTCCTGGCCACCGGTCCGGGGGGCTCTGCATTTTAATTAATTTTTAAATGAAGCTTCTTAAATATTTAAAAAACCTTATTTACTTTACATACAACAATAGTTTAGTTATATATTATAGACTTATAGAAAAAGACCTTCTAAAAAGATTTAAATGTATGACTGGCATGCAAAACCTTAAATTAGAGTGAATAAATGAAGACTCGGCACACCATTTCTGAAAGGTTGCCAACACCTGATCTAAACTAAAGCTCCTACTGATGTAAGTCACCATTACATCAACTTAAATTCACGTCCGCAAGTGGTCAATGTAGTTAGGGTAAGGCAGTATCGATTTAGACACTGCATTACTTACATCGCTTGTTGGCTGTCAGCCCCATGCAGGGCTCAGAGCTGGAGTCCCGCTGTCAGCCCTGTGTGGGGTTCGCAGCGGGAGCCCCTCGCACTCTGACTGACACTCTGAGCTGTCAGCCCCATTCAGAGCTCACAGCTGAAGCCCTCCAACTCTAGGGCTGACAGTTTCTTATTCAATCAAACAGTGCTCCTTGGTGGGGGAGTACAGGATAGTTCTATTTTTTAGTTCTCAGCTGAGAGTGATAGTTTTATGTAATGCAGGAAATTGACTGACAGACACTGAATGGAGACAAGAGATAGGACAACAAAGGTGGTAGAAATATGACTTTTCCTGATGTTCTCATAATACAGGATGGCTGGTTAGAGACATCATCTGGTTGGTCTGATCAGGTCCCTCCCCTTCTTAGGCTGGACAGAACTGGATGGAACATCTTATTTCATCGTACTGTCCCATACAATATAGTTTATTTCAGGAACTGAGTTCCAGGTAGCTGCTTTAAAAATCTCTGAAACTGGGACACATCACAGTGAAGAAGTAGAGACTCCCTGAGATCTGGTGGAATTGGTCCTAATCTGCCCAAGTGGGGTTTAAATGAGTCACTGCCTAGCATGTCTTAACACAGTCTGTGACCCATTTAGACACTATCTTTGAGTGGAGATCGAGAATGCTAGGAACAATTTCGGAGAATTCCTCAAAGGGTCTGTTCTGCCTAGATAGTAAGACTATGTCGACACAGCCCTACAGTTCAGACTAAAAGTGTGAACTGCAGCGTGTACTAGCATGCTGCACTGTAACTCCACCATGTGGATGCTGCTGGAACAAACTAAAACTCTTTAAATAGACTATGTTAACACAAACTAGGTAACCTTTTCGTTACCAAATGAACAGTGCTGTAGACAAGTACTAAGACAGAGATCTGACAACATCCAGGGTGTGAAGTTTAGCTTCTCCCCAAGTAGTGTGAGGCAAATCAACTGATTAAGATTAAAATCAGAAACCACTTTAAATAAGAACCTGAGTGAGGTTCTAAAGTAATTTTGTTCCCGTGGAATACTACATAAGGTGGCCTCGCCATAAGGGCTTGAATATTTTCTATTCTTCTGTCTGAGGTTATGGCCACTAACAAGATGGTTTTCATGGATAGGTGGTACAAAGAGCAAGTCACCAAATGCTCAAAAGGAGATCCTATCAAACTTGTTAAAACAACTTTGAGGTCTCAGGAGGGTAGAGGGTCTCTGACTGGTGGTAAGATATGAAGCAGACCGTTGAGAAATTTAGCCACGGTCAGACCATGTGGCCTTCCAGAAGGGAAGAGTGAGGAAAGAAAGCCACTATGTGCATTCTTAGGGAGCTTATGGAAAGGCCTAAACCCTTTAAGTACTCCAGGATACTAGCCAGCAGTGTTTTCAAGGAAGACAACCAATTCTCCAATGCCTAAAGAGAGAACCTCTTCTATTTAGCAGCTTAAGTAGGTCTGGTAGAGTCCTTTCTTCTGCAAGCTAGGATGTTTTCAATGCTAAGGAGCAGTATCCGTCAGTGGATCTCACACAGCCAACACCCAATCTATGAAATGAAGAGATGTGTCCAGGTGAAGGACTTCTCCCTTCAATTGTATCATCACTTCTGGGTATGCTGGAAGCATGATTAGGGGCCATGTTAACAGGTTAATGAGGTCAGAGAACCAAACCAGCTTGGGCCATGATGGGGCTATCATTATCATTAGGGCTGCATCTTGCCTGATCTTCCTGAGGATTCTCAGTATCAGAGTACCATAGGATCAGAAACGTGTCCAACACAGACCTGGCACTGGCTCCCCCTTTGGAACAGAATCTGTGGCGTTTCTTGTTCTGGTTGGATACAAACAGGTCCAATCCAGGGTCTTCCACATGCAATAGTGTAAAAATCTGCCTACCCTGAGCAAGACAGTAAACCATGAGCCTGAGAACTCCATGGACGTAGACAACATCAGCAGCTGTGAACATTTATAAGACTGAGACCTCACTGGGAAGTTCCACCAAATGGAAGGCTCTGAATGGACTGCTGAACCTCTGGTGTCAGTCGTGAGGACTGGAGCCAAAAGGACTTTCTCACGACCACCGCTGATGCCATTGTTATGGCAGCCGTGTCAGTTCCATCTAGGGCAGCTTGGAGGGAGGCCCCGGCTATGGTGTTCCCTTCCTCCACCAGAGCAGAGAATTCTTGTCTGGACTCCTGAGACAGCGAGTCCTTGAATTTTGACATGGAGTCCCAGACATTATAGTCATATCTCCCAAGTAAGGCTGCAGGTTGGAGATGTGGAGCTGTAACCCACCAGTAGAATAAATCTTTCTACCAAACAGGTCCAGCTTCTTTGAGTCCTTCGCCATGCTGGTCGCACTTTGCAGTCCTTGCCAGTCTCTTTCATTGTCCACTGTGTCCACAAGGGACCCGGGAGGGGGATGGGAATAAGGTACTCAGACCCCTTGGCAGGAACATAGTACTTTTTCTCTGCTCTTTTTTTGAAGTGGG
>NC_133769.1:274386646-274430924 GCF_003597395.2 Chelonoidis abingdonii | reverse complement strand
ATAGCCGATTCCTTTGCTGCACGCAGTATATGATGCGGTGGAGGCGCTTTCAGTTCTCCTGGCGCTGGGCCGCCAGAGGGGGTCAGCTGAGACATTGGCCTAGGCCTCTTACCGCTCCCCGGAGTTGGTGGGGGGTAGTTATGAGGGGAAGAACTCCTCACAGTTGAGCTCTTTAGCAGATCCTTTAGTGGGCGTGAGGCCCGAGCAGGGTCCTTTGCCCAAAGCTCCTTGGTCGGGCTTGGCCGGTGCCGCCACCTTAGTCCTTTTCTTCAGTACCAGCGACGGGGATTGGTGCCGGGAGGACCCTGGTGCTGGAGGTGTGCTATACACTGAAGTTGAAGAGCTGGGTGCCGGTTTGAGCCGCTCCATCTCTGAAGCTGGGCACAGGGCAGCCGGCATCAGGAGTGCCCTGAGGTGCATGTCGCACTCTCTTTGTGTCCGAGGATGAAAGTTCTGGATGACAACACTCCTTTATATGGGTTTTCCCAAGGCACTGTAGACAACTCTCGTGCAGGTCACTAACAGGCATAGGCCTCTTACACAATGAGCAGGGCTTGAAACCCAGAGGGCGGAGCATGTTCTGCTGAGGGCAAATTCCCCCTAGGACACTAACTAACTGAACACTTAACGGGTACTTAACCACTAATTAACAACTATTTAAACTATTTACAGGTGAAGCACAAGGCTAAACTAGACAAAAACCACTGACCAATTGTGAAGCAGGGGACAGAGTTGCTTCGACTGTCCCCCAGGGGCGATAAGAAGGAAATGAGAGGGCTCAGGGCCAGCGGCGCCTGATATACCGTACCATGAGTGTGGCACACCAGAAGGCACCACAGCTGGGTATAGCTAAGACAAAAGTCTCCAACAGCCACGCACGTGGGGGCGTGCACACCTACAATGGAATCAACATGAGCAAGCACTCAAAGAATAACTGATAAATACTGTTAAACAGTGAAGTACACAAATACACAAAAATTAGCCAATGTTGAGTCAACTCATTGACACAACAGACTTTCATATCATATGTCTGAACTTTTGTTTTAAGCTCAAAAAACAGCTATTTTACAAACAAAGAAGTTTAATTGTAAATTAAGTCAACTCACTTTAATTTGTCAAAGAGAAATCCCTGGACTTCGCCTGCCTCACCATCAACCTCTTCCGTTGTGTCATTTGTGGCTGAACACATGGAACACACATAAAACACCAAACAAGAAAATTATTGTGACGTTGCACTCCATATGATTTTATGAAAATATGCTAATGAGTGTGAATATAATGTAACTGGAATATGCTTCATACAAACGGTCTCTTGTAAGGTATCATTACAAAGCTTATAATCTATGGAGTGTGGTCATCCTATTTGTATAAATGTATCATTCTTGTATCTGAAACTAGAAATATGAAATATAACTGAGGTCCTATTGTAATTATGCCGTGTGGGCCATTAATGGTGGCTTAGGTGACAACTGGTTGTGGATGGCTCTGTTTACTTGCAAGCCTTCCTGGGTGTCAGGCCAGGAAGAATGAAGGCTTAGGGTTTCACAGGACATGTGACCATGTCACTTGGAACTGGAATCCATCTTAGATCTGATGCTTTTCCATTTAGAAGGAGAGGTGGGGACCCAGAGAGACAAAAGATTTCCACCTTGTACCAAAGCTATATAAGGGGGTGGAACAGATCAAAGGAGGTTCCAGTGATGAAAAATCTCCTAGTTACCACCTGAGTTGGAGTTAACAAGAACTGTAGCAGGGGAAAGGATTGGGCCCATACTAGGAAGCAGTCCAGTCTGTGGAAGAAGCTTACTGGAACATCTCTGAGGGTAATATTTCATTTGTAATCAGTTTCTTAATGTATTAGGCTTAGACTTGCATGATTTGTTTTATTTTGCTTGGTAACTTACTTTGTTCTGTCTGTTATTACTTGGAACCACTGAAATCCTACTTTTTATATTTAATAAAATCACTTTCGCTTATTAAATAACCCAGAATAAGTAATTAATACCTGGGGGAGCAAACAGCTCTGCATCTCTCTCTATCAGTGTTAAAGAGGGTGAACAACTTACGAGTTTACCCTGTATAAGCTTTATAGAGAGTAAAATAGATTTATTTGGGGTTTGGATCCCACTGGAAGCTGGGTATCTGGGTGCTAGAGACAGGAGCACTAACTAAGTCATTTTCCATTAAGTCTGAAGTTTGGGGGGCGTGAGTCAAACCCTGGGTCTGTTTTGCAGTAGGTTAGCGTATCTGGCTCAACAAGGCAGGGTTCTGAAGGTCCAAACTGGCAGAGAAAACGGGCTCAGAGGTAGTCTCAGCACATCAGGTGACAGTCCTCAAAGGGTCTCTGTGACAAAACCCATCACAATTACCAATATATTTTCTTCCCAAATATCCTGCCATCACAATTATACAACTCAAACATATACTTCTCAAATGTGATGCCAGCCTGTAGATTCATATTTTGGCCTCAGAATGGCTCTCTTAAGAGAACATGTGAACCTACAGTTTTACCCTATTTTTTAAAAAAAAAAATCATTAAAAGTGTTTACTTTTTCAATTGTGTGTCTGTGTTAGATAGTACAACCAACAGCTTAGCTTCTTAAAATGGCTTTTCCTCAGTTTGATCAAATGGTAACCATTGTAGATAATCAAATAATACTGGGCTCTATTCTTAAAAAAAGTTTGAATTTGAACCATGAACATAAGAGACTTACAGCATTGGTTTTGAACCAGGCACCATGCTAACGTCCACATACAGCTCTAAATATTGCACTTTCATCCTCACCTCACTTTCAACACTTTTTCCCCTTCCCATCCTAAATTTTTCCAGATCAGAAGAGACAAATACTTTAATTACATTATTCTCTTTCATTGCCATTCTTAGACCTTGTCTACTCTACAAAAGCAATCCAGGGTCAGGACCTGGACTTGGGCAGTCTGACCTACTGGATAGAGCTGGGTTCAGGAGCTGGGAGCCAGAGCCATGGCCCAAAGCTGGAACCAGGAATCAAGCCAAGGGATAGCGACAGAGCCAGGAGTCAATAACCAGAGCCAAGGGTCAGAGTCAGAAGCTGGGCAATCGAGCAAGGCTGGAACAGGGCTAGAGCAGACTCAAACTGGACAGGAACAAGTCAGGAGCGAGGCTAGGTACAAGGCAGACACGTGAGCCACCATAGTTAAGGCTACATTTTAGTCATCGGTATTTTTAGTAAAAGTCACAGACCGGTCATAGGCAGTAAACTAAAATTGACAGCCTATGACCTATCCAGGACTTTTACTATATAACACTGACCAAAAATTGGGGGGTGGGGGGTGTTGGGGGAGGGCAGCCTGGATGCTGGGGGCACGGGCAGCAGCACGTGGCCTGAGACCTTTGGTGCTGAAGGAGGGGGTTGTCAGGGCCAGCAGGCTCCCTACCTGGCTCCATGCCTCCCTCCCAGCAGCAGCAGAGTTTGGGTGCGGGAGGGGACAGGGGGTTGGGATACAGGATGCCGTGAGGCGGGCTCTGGGCAGCCCTTGCCTGGGGTCACCCCAGAAGCAGTGACATCCCTCTCACTCAGCTGCTAGGCAGAGGCGCGGCCGGGCAGCTCTGCGTGCTGCCTCTGCCTGCAGGTACTACCCCCACAGCTCCCATTGGCTGCAGTTACCGGCGAATGGGAGCTGCAAAACCAGCGCTCTGGGTGGAGGCAGCGCACAGAGCTGCCTGGCCACGCCTCTGCCTAACAGCTGAGCAAGACGGATGTCACCACTTCCAGGGAGAGTTGCCCACAGGTAAGTGTTGCTCAGAGCTCACCACACCCCACTCCATGCCCAAACTCCCTGCCCCCTCCCACACCCAAACTCTGCTGCTGCTGGGGTTTGGGGGGAATAGTGGCCCTAGACTGCCCCAGCAGCTGCCGGTGCAGAAATCATGGAGAGCACAGAAAGTCATGGAATCTGTGACATCCGTGGCCTCTGTGACAAACTCACTGCCTTAATCATAGTTGCAGATGCTGGTGTTGAGCAGCCAGCGGCCTGCTCCTGGTGCTGAACTTACATGAAGGACAATGGGCTCCTTTCAGCCAATCAGACAATCCTGCTGCAGCCTAGCTGGGCTCATTAACTGGCCTCAAGTTTGAACCTGATAGCTCCTGGCTCAACTGAGGGAACTCAGCCTGATGGTTCCTGACACCCAGTCCTGACAGAAAGTGTTAGAAGTGGATTTCACTGTACATAGTAAAACTGCACATGTAGAGCAGAAGAAACTATGTTTAGCATCATTTCAGACAACCATGCTTAAAAACTAGTGTTGCCAACTTTCGAATGGCACAAAACTGAACACCCGTACCCCGCTCCGTCTCCTGAGGCCCTGCCCCTAACCTGCCCATTCTCTGAGGCCCTGCTCATGCTTGCTTCATCCCCCTTCCCTCCGTCACTCACTCTCCCCCACCCTCTCTCACTTTCAGCGGGCTGTGGCAGGGGGTTGGAGTATAGGGGGGTATGGGCTGTTGGTTGGGGATGCAGGGTACAGGTAGGGTCAGAAATGATAGATTCAGGTTACAGGAGAGGGCTCGGTTGCAGGGGTGAAGGAGTCCAGCTGGGGGTGCAGGCTCTGGGGTGGGGCCAGAGATGAGGGTTTTGGGGTGCAGGAGGGGGCTCAGGGCTGGGGCAGAGGGGGTGCAGGGAGGAAGTTTGGGTACAGGAAGGGACTGCGGGCTGGTACAGAGGGTTGGGATGGAAGAGTGGGTGTGTTGTCCTTGTGACACTTATCGTGGCTCCCAGGAAGCAGCCACCAGGTCCCTGCCACCCCCAGGCATATGGGTGGCCAGGGAGGCTCCACCTGCTGCCCACGCACCCCCAGCTGCCACCCTCGGCAGCTCCCATTGGTTGCAGATCCCAGCCAATGGAAGCTGCAGAGACAGCACTCAGGGCACACAAGGACCTGGCAGCCACTTTCAGGAGCCATGCAGAGCTAAGGAAGTCAGGCAGCCTGCCTTAACCCCTGGCTCCCGCTGTGCCGCTGACCGGACTTTTAACACTGTCGAAAACCGGATGCCTGGCAACCCTATTAAAAACTGTAGTCTTAATGGCTTTCTGAAGCAATGCTGAGTATGGATGGTCCTGGTTTACATTTGCAGTTAAACATGAGTAGCTAAATCTATTGATAACACTGTCAACAGTAGGTAATAACTTTTTTAATATAAACCAGGACTCAAAGTCCACACTCCATGCTCCAAGCACAAGACCAGATAGGAACTATTATGATTCTAGAGTTCTGAGCCATTACGCTAACCAGGTGACATGCACTGCTGTAGCAGAAAAAGACACTGACACCTACTGCCTCCAAGAGTCAGTTAATTCTGTAAAGAAAGAATAAACTAATCATTAAATTCTTATTTATTTCAGTTAGTAAATGTAGCTAACAGCCAGTAATTTAGACATTTGCAGTTTAAAAACATTTTTTAAACACCAAAAAAGTCAAATCATTAGAAAAGATAATCTCAGCCCTAAAAACATTCCTCTCTAATACCATAATATCATTTAATATCTTCTCTCGTAACATACTACTAAGTACTAAAGCCATTTGTTTCAGCAGTAAGTGTCTCATTTCAGTCCCTGAAAATGAAATGTGCTTCAATGGGCAAATCTTTTCCAATCAAGGAGGTGAAGTTATCCTCATACGTATAAAAGTTGGTACCTAGACATTGTTACTAGATACTTTAGAGATGCCTCAACAGATAGAGATAGAATACTAAAATGATAAAGATTAAAGAACCCTCAACCTACTAGGAAACAAGGAATATGGGCTATGTTATGATGTATATCTTCAGAGAACAATAGCTACTAGTAAGTAATTCCCTATCCTCTAAACATTTGTGTTTATAAAAACTTCCATGGATATAGATTTCTATGTTAATTCTCAATGCCCAAGACTACTTTTGACATATCCTGTACAAATAAACTATATACGTCAACAAAATTTAAACATACTCAGAGCATAACTATCTTCAAAATTCAAGAAGGTGCTAAATATTTTGAAATAGAGTCTCCAAAAACACAGCACAGAGAACAAAAATATACCTTTAATCTGAATGTCATCCACTGCTTTGTATTCTGTACTTTTTATTGCAAGTTCCACACCATATCCAGACAAATACATTTTCTTAGAACTTGGTTTCTGTTTGAACATATTTTAACAAGTGAAAAATATAACTTTAAAAAGTGCCCTTTATAGAAAATGTACTTCATCTAATCTAATCAAGTTTAAAATGTCATGAGACAGTTGTTACTTATCAATCCAAAACTGATATTTTCAATTATTGTTCACAATACAGTTTGTTCCATCAACCAGAAAAAAAAAAAAGTTACAAACCTGTTCCATAACTGTTGTTCTTCGAGATGTGTTGCACATCTATTCCCCTCTTCGTGTCAATGCACCCAGCATGTGGCTGTCAAAAACTTCTTCCCTCAGTGGTACCCGTTGAGGGATTCCCCCTGCTGCCATATGCCACTGCATGCAGGGAAAAGACCAGAGCCATCCCTTGCCTTCCTCCTTCTTGCCATAACTCTGATGAATAGGGGAAGGACAGTGAGTTGTTGAGTAGATATGTGCAACACACCTCAAAGAATAGTTATGGAACAGGTTAAGGAACCCATTTCTTCTTCAAGTGATTGCACATATACATTCCATTCTCAGTGACTCAAGCCGTAAGACACGAGGCAGGATCAGAGTCTATTTCAATACATATTGGAGAATAACTCATTCCACTCCAGCATTGTCTCTGGAGACTTGAGCCACAGCACAGAGAGTGAGGCAAATGTAGGACCAAGTTGCCACTCTACAAACATCTGCAGTTGGAACTTGTGCCACAAAGGCTGCCAAGACTGATTGTGACCTCACTGAATGAGCTGTGACTCTGCTGGGTGGAGCAACATTAGCCACATTATAGTACATGAGTTTCCAGATGTGATCCAGGAAGAAATTTTCTGGATGATAAATGATTGACCTCTTACTCTGTCTGCCTCTGATACAACCAGCTAGGAGGATTTACAAAAGTGACTGGTTCTGTTCAAATAAAATGCCAAGGCTCTTCTGATGTCCAAGGTATGCAAATGATCTTCCTCCCTAGTTTTATATGGTTTGGGGTAGAATATAGGCAAATAAATTGGCAGTTGAAACGAAAGAGGAAACCACCTTTGGGATGAACTTTGGATAAGGACACAGGTAAATGTTGGCCTTAAAAAAAGAACGTGTATGGAGGTACCACCACTTATGCCCACAGCTCTTCTGGCCAAGGTAATGGTCATCAAAAAATGCCACCTTCATTGACAGATGCAACAGTGAGCAGCTAGCAAATGGTTCAAAAAGGGGACCCATACAACTTGACAATACTAAGTTTAAAGCTCATGGAGGAACAGGATCTTGAACTTGAGGATATAATTGACTAAGCCCTTTAAAAACCTCGTGGGCATTTCACCAGAGAAAATAGAGCAATTAGGATGGAATGCTAAAAGAGCACCCAGATGTACTTTGATGGAACTAACCAAGAAACTGTGGTGTTTCAGGTAAAAGTAATAGTCCAGAATATGCTGAACTGAAGAACTGGTCAGTGATACCCCATTCTTGTGAGACCAAATGGAGAAACACCTCCATTTAGCAAGGTAAGCAGCTCTTAGAGGGGTTTTTACTATTTAGCAGGACCTCTTGAACATCTTTTGAGCAAGCTTGCTCTCTGTCTAGCTATGGAGCATCTATTCAGTTAAGTGAAGAAACCATAAGCTCGGGTGGAGTAGGCATCCATGATCCTGGACGATCAGGTCCAAGTCTAGTGGAAGTGAGATTGAAGTTTCACTGACAGCTCCACGACTATAAGTATGGGGCTATAAGTATGACTCTGGCCTATTCCTGTGTTACATTTAGCAATACTCTGTGAATGAGTGGGATTGGTGGAAAAGCGTAGAGGAGCCTGCCTGACCAAGCAAGTAAAAAGGCTTCTGTTATGGACTCTGTGCTGTGAACCAGAAAAGAACAGAACTACTAACACTTTCTGTTGGACTTTGTTGCAAATAGGTCCACTTGGAGAAACTCCCACCACTGGAAGACCTATCTGGCCACATCTGGGCACTCAAACGATCTGCTCAGGTGGTCTGCAAGCAGGTAAGATGCTTCTAGATTTACTGAGATGGCAATACACAGTTTCCTTCTGGACAGAGTAGAGAACAGTGGGCTCTCCCCTGCTTCTTGAGGTTAAACATTGCTGCCATGTTGTGAGAACTAGCAGGCTCACCAATCTGATAGCTTTCAGTTCTCTGACACTGGTGTGTAAAGCTAAGTCCTCCGAGGAACATAGAGCCTGTATTTGTAGAAAACCCAAGTGGGCTCCTCATCACAGAGCAGAAGCATCTGTCACTAGCATGAGAGTTTATTGAGAGAGAGCAAACAGAACGCCTACGTATCCACTGGCTGAATCTGTCTACCAATCTAGGGAGGTGAGGACATGGGAGAACACTTTTACTAATGAGTATAACTCAAGATCCACTTGTCCCAAGTAATCTGGGACCAGGCTCGCTGGAAGTGAGACAGACAGTTTGCGAAGGTGAGAGGGTCTGGCTCATCAAAATGCCTACCTTGTGGTTCCTGGGTGTCTTAAAGGGCCCAGAGACAGAGCAGTAGGAGTGGGAGGCCTACGGCTATAATCCCTGGATCTCTTTTTTTAATAGGTCCTGCTGAGGAGGAGGAGTAGAATATCACTGTCTGTTGTGGCCGATAGTTCTTCCTGACTGGAGCACGTGTATACAGACCTAAGAACTTCACAGTGGCTCTAGAGTCAGTAAGTCCATGGAGCTTGCAGCCTGTCTGGTACAAGAATAGAGCAGGACCCTCAAATGGTAAGTCCTGGATAGTACTGTGGACTTCATAGGGAAGACCAGAAGACTGCAGCAAGGATGATCTATGCTTGGCCACTGCTGAGACACTGGGTTTAGTTGCCGAATTTCCTGCCTCCAGAACTGCAGTGGAGTTCTCGTGACCAGTCTGCCCTCATTGACCAGGTAAGAGAACTCCTGCCTAGCATTCTACAAAAGTAGCTCCCTGAACTTTTCCACAGAATCCCAAATATTAAAATTGTATCATCTCTACAGAGCTTGTTGGGTAGCAATATGGAGTTGCAATCCACTGTCAAATAGACTTATTTAAGAGGTAAAATATGTATTTATCTGCACACCCATGTTTAACAAACCTCTTCATTTAAATGAAACTAAATATTAAAAGCAGTTTGTCCCAAGCTTTACAGCCTGATGAATAATCATTCTTAATAGTATTATACTACTAAGTTCTTAGCAATCTTTGTGAACTGAAAGTAATTTTATCATATTGCACGTTTTCAAATACTGCCCGCATATCTGCAAACAATTAATTTTGATTTTGACATTGTATTCATTTTTAATCAAGAAAAATGATGGCAATCTTGGAATTAGTAAATATTTTACATAAACCTCAGTGGAAAACACCTGCAGCTAAGACAATGCAAAATGTTACTACTTCTTTTCCACTTTCAAAATCTATGTTAGGTGTTACTAGATGAAGTGAAAGTTTCAAAATTAGTGTACACAATGTGCATGAATTCAGCACAGTGCAAACTAGAGATATGCCCTATCAAAAACATCATAAATACATTTTCAATAATTACAGTTTATTGTATTATTGTCAATTTGAATTGCATACCTGAACATAATGCCGGAGGATATAAACAATTTCCTCCTTTTGCACTTTTTCAGACAAAACTGTGTGAAATTTAACAAAGTCTTTTGTACCAATTTCTGCATAAAGAATAACCACTGGAACATTTTCATTGAGTGCAGGGAATTTATGCTCCTTTTTAAACAGATATGGCCTGGGCCTGCAATTAAAAACAAATAATTCTGGAATTAGATATTGAGTTGAAATGTTACAGTAAATAAAATATTACTTTTTCCCCACTTTCTGGCTATCAAACTATTACAGAAATAGAAGTAAAAGCATGCAAGAGTTAAAAAAAATGAAATTATCATGTGTGATCACAAAAAGACACGACAAGACATCAACTGGTTTTCAAACTAAAGTGTAATAAAGCTGAAAATTAGCATAAACTACTGGTGATTTTATTGCATTTTACTAAGTCACAGCTAAAACTGCCTTCTAATTACAGTAGAACCTCAGAGTCACGAACACCAGAGTTATGAACTGACTAGTCAACCACACATCTCATTTGGAACTGGAAATACACAATCAGATAGAACCTCATAGTTAAGGACACATCAGAAACGGAGGTTGTTCATAACTCTGACATGTTCATAACTCTGAACAAAATGTTATGGCTGTTCTTTCAAAAGTTTACGACTGAACATTGATTTAGTACAGCTTTGAAACTTGACTATGCACAAAAAAATGCTGCTTTTAACATTCTTAATTTAATGACACAAGCACAGAAACAATTTCCTTACCTTGTCAAATATTTTTAAAAAAAAAAAAACTTTCTCTTTATTTTTTTGTAGTTTACATTTAACACAGTATTGTGCTACATTTGCTTTTTTTTTTTGGTCTCTGATGCTGGCTGATTGTGTACTTCCGGTTCCAAATGAGGTCTCTGGTTGCCTGGTCAGTTCATAACTCTGGTGTTCATAACTCTGAGATTCTACTGTAATTTTCTTTTTTAAAGTGGTCTCTGCATATTCCCACTTGTGAGAATCTAGCAAGCAGTAAAAGGAGGTGGGTTGAGGAGTTCTTATTAAACAAGTATTGCCGCACTGGCCTTCCACAGCAAACACCATAGCCTGATGCCAAATCAAAAGACAAAAAATATGTGATCATCACTTCAGGTAGCAGCCTTCAGAGTTCTGTAATAAAAGTGTCAGAGATGCCTTCAGTGTGATACTAGTAAATTGAGCTTGGGGTTCTGTCATAATAGTTAACATGATTAGAACAGCATTTTAATACACAGGCTAATCCACTGACACTGCAAGGAAATGGCACTCCCTTTACATGGATCCCCTAAAGCTAAACAAAGTCTAAACAACTTCCTAAATATCTTATTCACAGACACATAAAACTTAAAGCACCTTTGACACCTAAGTTATTGCTTCCAGTTTTCCCCAAATAAGAAGCAGATTTCTGGGCCAAATTTGACTGGTGTTGAGACTACATGGACCAGGTCCAATGCCAATCCAATTTGGCCCTCTGCCTCCATCTATGGAGGGGCAGGTGTGCCAAAACAGAGTGGTATTGCAACCACGTGGGTCAGGTCATAACACATGGAGCAAATATTCCTGGACCTGCTACTAACAACAAGAAGGATTGCCTCCAGCAACTGGGGACCACATTTCCCTTCTACAACCCATGCTCCAGCATTGCCAGCTCACGTTTTATCGCAAGCCTTCTGATATTTGCTGTTTCTCTTAAAGACCCAGCTTCTGGAACCCTCTGATTATGCAAGAATCTCCAACTTCATTTAAAAAGGGCAAAAATAGGTCTCTAACCTTCATAGGTGCAGAGGAAACCTTGCTAATCTGACTTGATCACACTCTAACCACCCCCTAACGAAAAAGCAAATAAAAAGTAAGAATATTTTAGGCATTTGTTTTTGTTTCTATTTCCTGATTTTTAAGTCAGTCTCTTGAATTTTGGGGGTTCAATTCATTACTTTTGAACACTTGAGCATACTATCTGAATATCTGGTCCCCTGATTTTCTAGAGGGCTCCTGAAGCACATCAATGTTAGGGACACATCCCCACAAATGGGACTATGCAGAAGCCATCTTGCAGTAGTAGTTAGAGCAGGGGTCTCTAACGCGGTGCCCATAGGCGCCATGGCGCCTGCCGGGGCATCTGTGTGCACCCGCTTACTGTCCGGCGGACAAGCATCCGCCGAAAAGCCACTGATTTTCAGCGGTATTCCAGCGGCAACACCTCTTGACGTTGCCACTTCTCAGTGGCATTTTGCGGATGCTTGTCTGCCGGCCACGGTACTTGGTGGCTCAGCATCTGGCACCCGCCACCCGGAAAAGGTTGAGGACCACTGAGTTAGAGTAATTCCCAAGAGTTTATTAAAAAGGCTGGGAGTGAGAGTCAAGGTCTCAAAATGCCCTAATGCTGGGCAAAATAATTTAATTTTGTCTTTTTAAAGCTACAATATTTTGGTATATACTTTTAAATTTAAGAAGTTAGAAGAAAGTTTTCAGGGCAGGAAATACACTAGAGTTGCCAAAAATAGCCTGATGCAACTTGAACACTGAAGTATTTAGGTGGAAATCATGGATATTCGATAAACAAGCAACTGACTTATATACTGACTTGTAATTCCAGCAAGAGGCTGTGGTCATAGGAAAAAAAAACATGTAAGTAAAACTCAGGAGGTTTTTGTAATCCACAGAATCCAAAAGGTATGTGGGCTAGAATATGACCTCTCGAGGTCCCTTCCAGTCCTATGATTAAAACTTTTTGTGGTTTATATTTTATACATAGCAGAGTCCTGGATTTGTGCCTTGCAGGAGTGTCTTTCAGCTCCACTTATCTCTACAAAGAAGTTGAGGTATCACCTGCACTGCTTCACAAAGTTATGATGACAATGACCATTCCAGGAAAATATCCAAAACACTAAACATAGGTCTTGGAAAGCACATAAATTACTTTCCATTTTCTCCGTGTTAGGTGTAATTGTTTTCGCTAGTTCTACACATATATTTAGTAAATGATTTTGACATATTATACAGATTTGACCTTACAGGCTAGATTCATCCAGGGACTATGCTGGTTTCTGCAGTCATAGACCCTACAGGAGGCCTCCAAAGGAGGGAAGTCTAGCAGGGTTGGGAGGAAGGTTGATTATATCAGTGAAAATCACGGAAAAATGCTTGTTGCTCACAATCTCCAACTCCACTGAATGGCTACCCAGGGGTCCAGCAGTCCAAACATGGAATGTCCACTGACCTGGTCATGGGGAAGGAAGTAGGCAATGGAAGCAAACACTGATTCATTGTACTGGCTGATGAGCTCCCAACAGAGAATGGCACACTGTAATATTATGCGTTTGGATTAAACCCTTGCTGAAGCAAGTGTAGCGATGTAAACAGCTGCTTCTTAATTCAGGTAAGTGTAAAAAAGCAACTCTGTTTGGAGATAAGTGCTGGCTTGAAAGGGGCTTGGAATTATGAAATACAGAAAAATAAACTGTCTCTTGCTGTTTGCATTCCTGCCTTTAAATTCACGGAAAAACAGGACTTCATGAAAACAGGACTTCATGTACATTCTTTGTAAAGAAACAGGATTGCATAAAAATGCCTGATTCCATCATCCATTTTTCCTCCTAACTGAAACAACCCACTAGCACCCAAATTTTTGTTAACTGGGTGAGTCAAAAAAGAGTAACAAGTATTTAAACCTATCTTCCCCTCACAGAAACTCAGTGAAATGCAAAGTATGTCTCTTTACATCAGGCTGGATGAATCCAGCCCTATGATTTTATTTTAATATAATATTTTGGATTCACAGTTTGGTTAATTTCTTGTAACAGTAAATATTTATAACATTTCAAGATCAACAATAACACACTTTTCAAAATAACAAATTATAAATAGATGAAGTCTTCAAGCATAACGCATGATTTATTTGCTTCATAAAAAACAAATCAGATAAGTGTGCGCTTTCAAGATACTTGAAGTTTTTGTAGTGAAATATTACATTTTCCTCTTTAATAATATGTTTTTCCTTTAAGACAATACATTATATTTACCTCTCAGCTGCCTTCTTCAGAAGTTTTTTAATTTCATTAGTCTTACAGGTGCGCTTTTCATGAATAACCACAAATGCACTGCAACCTTCTGGTGGAGGTTCATCAGCTGCAATCTTAATATTTCAACAATTACACACAACCAATCTGCTTTAATTGCACTATAACTTAAAATTAATGCACAACTCTTTGATTAAAATAACTCATCAGTTACTATTGAGTTGTGCTTCTAAGCAGATAAATTCAAAATTGGGTACATGTGAAGACAATAATTAAAAAGATTAAAAAAATAAAACCATATAAACATATGTTTTCTCAACAGAGCAACATTCTACCAAATCCATTTTTATTTTAAAGAACATAAATATTCACATCTATTGTTTTATCTTTTCGGGGAGAGTAGGCAGGGAGATTTCTTTTACAAACTTCGCACTGGTGGAATGTATTCAAAGAAGGAGGGATTTTATTTTTGAGTTATTGGCTGACATGCTAATGAACAGCGAGAGATAAGTAGGCAAAAGAAAATTAAATGCAATACTACCCTCAAAATTAAACAGTTCACATCTGTTATTCATTTTTCCCTGTCTTTTACCCCTATTCCATAATTCTTCTTGGAGCTCTGTCCTCCAAGTCCCTGGATATTTTTTAATTACCTCCTACTTCGGGTCTCCTCCTACCTTCTCTCAGCTACAGCAATAGCTTTACTTTCACAAAGGAAAGCAAGAAAAAAAAATGAAGAAAATGGCTTTTGAATTGACCCACCATCATTAGAGAATGAACTTGTTGCCAAAGAGCTAAACTAGGAGACAGCTGAGGATCCCATTCCGACAACTGTATTTCTTTCCATACCTTGAAAGCAGCACTGCTACAGGAGAACAACAGGAGGAAGTATAAGCTTAGGCTGGTGGCATGAGATATGAATGATCTGAGTATGTACTTCATTTCCTATCTTCCCCCTTCTCAGCAATGGAAGGAGGTAGAGATCAGACAGTGCTCTATCTGTCCTAAAAATGTCCAAAATATAGAGTGGGATAGAAATGAAAACCCCACTAAGCAATGAATCCAGAATGCCAACCACAGGAAAGATTTTCCTACTTGTGGAAAGCTTAAATTGTGAAGAGCAAAGAGTCTTTATTCCCAAAGTAGTATAGAAAATAAGCCTGAGCTCCGAAGTAAAAACAGATTCAATAAAACTCTCCTTAAAAAAAAAAAGGCTATCTATCCCATAAACATGAAAACTTTTTCCTCAAAGCTTAATACAACGCTTTTATAAAGTACATTATAACAATCTATTTATAAACATTCATCATGTTTGGTTCCAAGTAATGTCTATTACATTCTACTGATGTTATAGACTACATGATTTACTTCAAAGTGCAGCTATCAAACATTTCAGAAGACCAAATATATCAGCTAATTTTACACACCTGTTGAAACATCTGAACAGTTGGTGAGTATGCCCTTATAGAAAGAGCAAACTTCAAGAGATTGATCTGCAAATTGGATAAAAATTGTCCCGCTTTCTTCAAGATTAAGTTGTAATAAGAATGTTCTGAATCTGTTAAAAACAATACAGGGAAGATTTTAGTATTTGGCCTCAAATAGTATGGCATGTCCACTGACATTAGGCAATATGCAAATATTACACCAGTACTGATCATCAATGGAACACAAAAGGATCTGAACTGTATAACCTGGTGAACTGTTTTACTCAGCAAAACTAAAAGCCTCACATCAATGGGAAAAAGAGCTGCAAGTGTGAACTAATTCACCATTTTCAGGAACTGAAAAATCCACTGAAGACAAGAAAGGTAATAATGCTTCCCTGTACAGCTTCACTTACTGCTCATAATGTATTCATTTATTTCATTTTTTTTTTTCTGAATCTGAGGCTCTTTGTGCTTTGTGCTGTTCCAAAACATTTTATACAAGCTATAAGGTTACTCACCTGTACATGGAGTTCTTCCAGATGGCCTCTGCACATTTGTTTTTGGGATGCACTATCAGTGCAGCTTGGACTAGTGGAACTTGAGACCAACAATGCCCACTAAACTGCTCTCATGCCCCTTGCACCTCCCTTTGCAACGCCAAGTGCTTAAAGAGCAAAACTATGAAAGGGGGTGTACCATACCAACCATCTCAGTTCTTTCCACTGCTCCTCAGGTTGAAAGTTCAAATTAGGAGTCCAGGGAAGAGAGGAAGGTGGGTATGGAATGTGAATATGTAGAGGTTCATCTCAAACTCTCTTCACAGGAGAGTAACCTTCAGTTCTTCAGATGGCCTCTGCACATTCCCATTCTAGGGAGTTTGGCAATCAGAACTCTTCCCTCCAGACAGCGGATCCTATTTAAATAGAGATTATAATACTTCTTTTTCAAATTATTCATCTGGCTTATGCCTGACCTAAGGAATAACATTTTGTAAAATTATGACTCAAGTTCCAAGTGTCAGCTCTACAAATTTCTAATATGAGAGTATGTCTAAGGAAGGCCATCAAAACAACCTTCACCCTAAACAAGAGTGCTCTAAAACCTCCTGAAATAGGAATAGACGAGTGTTTAACACACTATTCAATAGAGTCTAATAGACTTATGAAGGCATTGGGATGTGAATGCCTGGTCCTTATTCTTTTCCCCACACGAGAAAAGCAGTCTAGGTGATTTTCTTATATGCTTTAAAACTATTCAAATATAAGGCTAATACTCTCTTAGCATCCATGGTGAACTGCTATCTTTCCTTTCACTGAAAGTGAGGCCTAGAAAAAAATACTGACAAGTTTATGGACTGGTTGTGGTGACATGCTTTTACCACCTCTGAGAAAAATTTCAGATGCGAATGGAAGACCACTTTATCTTTGTGAAAGGCTCTAAATGGGGGTTGCAATCATAAGAGCCTGAAGCTCACTCACTCTTCTAGCAGATGTAATATAAAGGCTCTGATAAAGCCTATCTTAATTGAAAGGGAGAAAAACAACAGAAAATGTGGAAACAGCAGAAGTGTAAATGACTATTTCAGTTTTCACCAAAATGTCAGTAGCGCTGGATGTCTAACATAGTGAATGCAAGTGAAAAATGAAGTAAGATCAGAGGCTAAAATAAGGAAAGAACAAGTTAAAAATTACTTAGGCAAGTTAAATATCTTCAAGTTACCATGGCCAGATGAAATACATCCTAGAATACTCAAAGAGTTGACTGAAGAGATATCTGAGACAGGAGAGATTCCAGAGGACTGGAAAAGAGCAAATGTAGTCTATAAAAAGGGAAATAAGGACAATGGGGAACTATAGACCAGTCATCTTAACGTCAATACCCAGAAAGATAATGGAGCAAATAATTAAGCAATTTGTCAACACCTAGAAGATAGTAAGGTGATAAGTAACAGTCAGCATGGATTTGTCAAGAACAAATCATATCAAAACAACCTAATAGCTTTCTTTGATAGGGTAAACAAGCTGGAAGATTAGGTAGAACTGTAGGTGCGGTATATCTTGACCTTGGTAAGGTTTTTTAATATTGTCTCACATGACCTTCTCCTAAATAAACTAAAGGAAATACAACTAGATGGAGACGTTATAAAGATGGGTGCTAACTTGTCAGAAACCATCCCAGAGAGTATGTTATCAGTGGTTCACAGTCAAGCTGGAAGGGGATGATAAGAGTAAAGGCGGTCCTTCAGCAAAGATCAGTTCTGGGTCAGTTCTGTTCCAATGCTTGTTATCAAGTCTGTGGCTGATACCACGTTCTGGGGAGGAGAAGGGACTGCAAGTCCTGTTGCACGAGGTAGATATAAAATTTACAATGATCTGACGACAACCTGGGAGAATGGTCTGAAGTACATAGGATAAATTTTAATAAGGACAAATGCAAAGTACTCCAGCTTACGAAGGACAAATCCAGTTGCACACGATGCAAATGGGAATGAGCTTCCTAGCAAGGAGTCCTGCAGAAAGGGATCTGGGGATCATAGTGAATCACAAGATAAACATGAGTCAACAGTGTAACACTTACAAAAAAGCAAACACGTTTGGATGTATTTAGCAGGAGTGCTGTAAGCAAAACACAAAAAGTAATTCTTCCCCTCTCGCTCCACTAGATTAGAGGTCTCAAATGGACCATTGTGGCCACAGTTCAGGGGCCCACATTTCAGGAAAGATGTGAAAAATTGGAGAAAGTCCAGAGAAGAGCAACAAAAACAATTATAGGTCTAGAAAACATGACCTAGTGGGAAGAACTGAACAAAATTGGTTTGTCCTCGTCTGGAGATGAGAAGTCAGAGAGCACATGATAAACAGTTTCAAATAATATAATATTGTTACAAGGAGGAGGGAGAAAAAGTCTTGTTAACTTTTGACTATAGGACAAGAGGAAATGGGCTTAAATTGGAGCAAGGGAGTTTAGGTGTTGGACATTAGGAAAAACTTGTCTCTGTCAGAGTGGTTAAGCACTGGAATAAATTGCCTAGGGAGGTTTGTGGAATCTGTATCTTGTGAAATTTTAGAGCAGGTTAGACAAACAGCCTGTCAGGGATGGTTTTAGATAATACTGCAGTCATGTCATGAGAGCAGGAGACTGGATTAGATGACCTCTTGTCGTAGCTCCTACTCAGATTTGAACCTTAACGTTCATAAACTGAGAAGCTAGCATGAACCCTCTAAGCTTTATACCAGCTTAGATCTGATATCGCTGCCACAGCAAGGATCAAGGTTGGCTCCTGCTCCCGGTCCCCAAAATTCTCTCTAGGGGACCCCAAGACTCAGAAGCCCTGAAGTCTTACCGCAACAAAGGGAAATAACCCCCTCCCATTGTCTTCTCTTTACTTCCTTCCAGGTTTCCCTCGCTGGGTACTTACTCCTGGAAGATTCTGTACTATAACTCTTGAATTACGAAAACAGAGAGGACATTTTCACCTTTCGTATACCACACCACCCTATTCTCACACCGAGGGCGTAAAGCACAGATTCCCCTCGTAAATCTATGGCACAAGAGTAGAATTTCCTTCAACTCCTTCGTATACCTTACCTCAATCCTCGAGAAATACTCAATAAGGATCTTAAAGAAAGACTTTATATAAAAAAGAAAGAAAAACACATAAACACTAAGTTCTCTGTATCAGGCTGACAATACAGGGTCCAATTGGCTTAACAAGAAAAAAATAGAAATAAACGCACCATTAAATCAAAAGAAGAAATACAATTTAACATGTCCACAACTACACACATGTATAATACAAAAACAATATATAAAAACCTAATTGTCTTATACCTGTATTACAATGGAAATAGAAGATAGAAGCTTGAAGATAGAAAGACCTCTCTCATGAAGCCGAGAGACAGACAAAGACCACTAGACCAAGACATTCCCTCCCTGAGCTTTGAAAAAGCCGTTTCCTGATTGGTCTCTGTCAGGGTGTATTATGGTTCCCATCTAACCCCGGTTCAGGTAAAAGAAAACCATTACCCTTCTATCTGTTTATACACCCTTCGAATGTCTTTCAGTTCTAATATATATCCTAGGATCTAAAACAGTCAATCGCAAATCTTCAAACGGTGAAGAGATGTGTCAGCTTACCCTTGTTCACACGCAAATAAAATTCGTCCCCTGCAGAAAGGAAGGTTCCTCCATGTGGTTTGGACCTTACAGAAGCCCGGACGAATGCCACGACAAGCCCATATTACTAAACCAGGCACCATGGAAACGAAGCGTGCCGCCATGTTGTGCCACATACTTGCAGACGAAGGACTTTTAGCAATCACTAAGCAACCTACATGATTATGGCCCTATGAGTTGATCTTTGGAGGAGTCGACGAATATAACCAATAAAGGACAGAATTTCGTACTAGTTCGGTAAGTCTATTTTGCCAGCTAGGCCTGGTAATTTGCTATACGGAACTGGAGGATGGCTGATGAATATGCCTTTCTGCCAAACAGGTCCAAACGTTTCCCGTCTCAGTCATTTGTGGAGGATTTAAACTGCTGCTGGTGACCCCTAGAATTAACCTCATTCACAATAATGGAATTCGGAGGCGAGTGGGAAAAGAGAAATTCTGTGTCCTCTGCCAGCACGTAATACATTTTGTCCACTCACTTGCATGCTGGCAGGACAGATACAGGGGTCTGCCATATGACTTTGGTGGGGTCCAGGAGTGCCTCATTAACTGAGAGGGCCACAATGGCAGAGGCAGAAGAGTGTAAAATGTCCATCAATTTGTAGTGAGGCTCAGTCACTTCCTGCAACTGTATTTGCAGGGCTTCTGCCACCCTCTGAGATAGGACCTGGAATGATTTAAAATCATCAACCATGGATGGCGGAGGAGGCTTCATCACTAATCTGAGGATGACCAGAAATGAGCTTGAGGAGCGTCTTCCTCCTCTGCTGCAACTTCCTTCCCCAGCTGCAGGTCTGAAGCCTTTGAAGCTGCAGCTGAAGGAGGATGCCACCTTGTCTGTTGGTATGTCATACTAGGGGCCTGGGAGGCCTGCTGTCTCTGAGTCTGCCAAGAGTCCCAGTACAGCCACTGAGGGTAGGGGACCCGTGGCAAGTACCACAGTTGGCCAAACCATGGAGGCTGAGGATCAGGTGGACGATATAACTGGTGCCAATAGCGAAATAAGGCCCCATATGGCGGGTAAGACCAGTGGGAACCCAAGTCCTCTTGCTCGCTTTCCGACTCCGATGATGAGAAAGGCGGTGCGCAGCAGGGAGATGTTAGCAAGTCCAACGCTCTTGGAGAACTTAGTACAGGGGTGAGTCCGGTGCATAGAACACCAAGAGATCTGTCACACACCAGAAATCAGGCAGTGTGGATGGCATCGGTACCAGTGGTGTTTGTCGGTGCTGAGAAGCTTGTAACAATGGAGTCAGAGATGCAACCCTAGCCATATAGTCTGCTGGTGTCACATGCACCAGGGTCTGTGCCAGTGCCCATGTCCATGCAAACGTACCCTTGCCAGGGTGGATCTTCCATGGCTTTCACGCCTCTGAGGTACCAGTACTTCTTTGCCTATACCCATCGGGTCTTTGGCAGACCAACATATTCTGTTGGCTTGGTACCACGCATGACCTGGGTACCAGCTTTAGGCAGCTTCAGTGCCTTCAGTACCAATACCAATAGAGCTGGAAATCATTTCCAGCTCAATCAGGGCTTGCTATGGGGACTCACAGACCCTTCCGTAGTGGTCTTGAACGAGTGGTTCGTCTCCTTGGGATCATCTGCCTTCGAAGTAAAAAGGTTGCAGTGAGAGTTCTTGCCGGACTTTGGGGCATGAAGGGCTGACTCCATGAGCAGGAGTTTGAGCCTTAACTCTCTCTTTCCTAGCCCAGAGTTTCAGTTGCTGGTACCAACCACACTTTTGTGGATTGTGCTTTTCTCCCAAGAAGCGAGGGTCCATCAGTCAATGGGATAGGTTCCTTGCAAATGAAGCACTTTTTGAAGCTGGAGAGCCAGAGTTGGCGGTAGGAAAACCCTTTCTTCTTTTCTTCTTCTTCAAAAA
Source organism: Chelonoidis abingdonii (assembly GCF_003597395.2). NCBI lineage: Eukaryota > Metazoa > Chordata > Testudines > Testudinidae > Chelonoidis > Chelonoidis abingdonii. The sequence continues at coordinate 274,409,692 of NC_133769.1, read as the reverse complement.
ACAAATAAGGTAACAAAGGAAAAGGCTTCAAGGAAAGATACAATTTACAAAACTAAAGACTGTTAATCTCTAGCCAGGAGTGGTTGAGAAGGAACTGAAGAGGGAATACCTGTGCATGCTGGCAAGCCTCGTGCAGGCAAGGAGCAGCGCATGTGCGGGTGGGACAGACTGCTACCGAAGTTTCCAATCAGCAGTTCAGGGGTGCAGACACACTTACAGCGGAGCATCCATAGGGATACTACTACTCAAAGCTAATGTGCCGATATTTAAATAGTGTAGATGGGATGACCAAAGTGGCTATCGGCCTGCAGGTCTGACACTGATTTCAGGCAAGATAATGGAGCAGCTGATATGGGACTTGATTAATAAAGAATTAAGGAGGGTAATATAATTGATGCCTATCAACATGGGGTTTATGGAAAATAGATTCTATCAAACTAATTTCATATCTGTTTGATGAGATTACTAGTTTCATTGATGATAACAAGTGTTGATATAATATACTTAGACTTCTGTAAGGCATTTGACTTGCTACCATACAACAGTTTGAAGGAAAAAAAAGATATAACATTAACATGGCACACATTTATTGGATTAAAAGATGGCTAACAGATAGGTCTCAAAATGTTATTTTAAATGGGGAATTATCATCATTCAGGTTTGCTTTTAGTGGGGTCCTGCAAAGATTGGTTCTTGGCCCTACGCTATTTAACATATTTATCAATGACCTGGAAAAAAACATAAAATCATCACTGATAAAGTTTGCAGATGACACAAAAACTTGGGGAGTGGTAAATAATGAAGAGGACAAGTCACAGACAGAATGCAATCTGGATTACTTTCAGAATGGGGGACTCTATCCCAGGAAGCAGTGACTCTGAAAAAGATTTGGGAGTCATGCTGGATATTCAGTTGAAGATGAGCTTCCAGTGTGATGCTGTAACGAAAACAGCTAAACAAGGGAATCTCGAGTGGGATAAACAACTTATTTTATCTCTGTATTTGGCACTATTGTGACTGCTGCTGAAATATCGTGTCCAGTCCTGGAACTCACAATTCAAGAAGGGTGTTGATAAACTGAAAAGGGTTCTGAGAAGAGCCACAGGAATGACTGCAGGATTAGAAAACATGCCTTATAGTGAAAGACTCAAGGAGCTAAATTTGTTTAGCTTTATTAAAAGAAGGTTGGGGGTTATGGTTACAGTCTAAGTACCTACACGAGGAACAAATATTTAATTATGGGCTCTTCAATCTAGCAGAGAAAGGTATAAATACAATCCAATGGCTGGACTGTGTTATACCTTTCTCTGAAGTTAGCTAAATTAAGACTGGAAATGAGGCATATGTTTTTAACAGTGAAGGTAAATGACCATTGGAACAAGGTATAACAAGGGTCATGGTGGATTCTACATCACTGGCAATTTTTAAATCAAGACTGGATGTTTTTTCTAAAAGGCATGCACTACAAATTATTTTGGGGAAGTTTTATGGCCTGTATTACACAGGAGGTGAGATTGGATGATCACAATGGGCGCCTCTCGCCTCGGAATCTATGATTCTGCTTTAAAAATTGCCATCCCACATGTTGGATTTAAAACACATTTTGCCAGATCTAATAAAATATCTAGATCTGGTAAAACAGACTTACAGCTGAAAGGTGAACCCAGAATATCAAAAAAAACCCAAGAGTGTGGTTTCCGCGAAGGCTACCAAAAGAAAGTTTAAGGTAGTAGCTATTTTTTTTAATTTGAGCTCATGAAATTAGTGCATATCTTCTGGTGGGGAGGAAGAAGATGGTGCACCTACACTGTCATCGGGTGAAGTTTGTACATCAAGATTCTTATTTATGTCCAGAGATTTTACAGGCCCAGGTTGCTCTTCTTCAGATAATGATTTCGGGACAAGTAAAGGAGACAGTTCCTTTAGTAACACCAGTGAGAGCGATAGATCTGGGCAAAACAGTTCCCATACAAGACCTTTCCCTCAAACCATTCTGGGAGACCATTCTTTTTGTGGTTACCTTTCTTCAGCATTTTTAAACACAAAGTAATACCTATGAGAAAGTTATAATGGCCACACTGCCCATGGTAGTGACTCCCAGTCCTGCCAGTATCAAGAAGGGAGTTCCCTATCATAATCCACAGGTTTGTGAACCCACCCTCCCTATCTGAAAGGCTGGAACTGAGAACCCCAATCAAGCTTTCTGATCTGTTCCCTGGGACAAGAAGGGCAAGTAAAGTCATCCAATTGGTTATAGTTTGATTCTGGATTCAAGTGTAGATCCAAGGCCTGGTATGAAGAAGTTTCCAAGGGTGACAACAACGGCTTAGTTAAATGAAAAGAAGAAAGGGGTGAGACAAATTTCCTAGAGCACCATTATGCACCAAAACAGGAAGTTCTGCAAGGTGTTTTGCATAGCTAAAGAAACGGGTTTAGCCTTGTAAGGCTTTCTTGTTTTGTTTTTTTTAATTTTCCAAGACAAAGAGAAGGAAGAACCAATCCCACTGCCTTACTCTTCTTCCTTTTATCTTTAAGTACCAAGATAACAATCAACGCAACATAAGGGGCCCCCAATCCAAAGGCAAGTCCAAATGGAGGCATTCCAGTGGTTTAACTCAATGAACCTGAGCCACAGTAACTGTAGATCCAGAAATGCATCATGTGTGCTATCAGGCTTCAAGTATGAAACCCAAGATTTATAATCCTGTGTAGGGTGTAAATCCACATTAAAGTGTTGACTCTCAATATGACCCGTTGCTATTGCTATGACCTGAGCCACAGTGTAATGATTTGTACTTCGGTGCACAAAATAAGTACCACCAAATCCTTATGGGGTATGCTCTTGAGGACTGCCTCTTTTAGCAGAGGCCAACACCTATGAGGCCAAGTGTGATGAGAGGTACCAGCACCTTTGAGGCCCCCTCCTGGAGGCTTTGTGGAATGGCCACAGCCCATTCCAGGAAAGAAGAAGTGAAGTTGAGTCCTTCCTGGCTACCAACAGAAAGACTGCAGGAAAGCAGCCAATCAGAGCCCAGCAGGCTCAGTTAAAAGGAGCTGTATTCCTAGCTGGCACCAGAAGGGTAAGAAAGGGTTGAATGACTGTGAAACTCTACAGACAAGGAGGCCTGGGAGAGACCCTGCTCAAGCAGGAAACAGATGGAGAAACCCCAAGGACTGTAACCCTAAGGTAACAGGTGAAGGTGATGGGACCGAGTGGGACCCATTCCAGGTCCTCTTTACAGGGTCCCTGGGTTGGGACCTGGAGAAGTGGGTAGGCCTGGCGCCCTCTACCAGCCAGTGGGGAAGTGGCCTAAGACCAGAAGACAAACAAGACTCTTTACTAGATTCCAAAGAAAAGGGCTAGATTTAAAGGGGCACAAGAGGGGCTCAAGAGAGAAGGCATTCTCAGGAAGGAGGGGCTGAATCCTGCTTGAGTCAGAGAATTGGAAGACTTTTTTTTGTGTTTATTTTGGACTTGAGTACCTCAGAAGGGTTTCACTCATGCATATTGACTCTGTGAGTTGGCTGGAGGTTACCTAGCTAGGTTGTCAGCTGACAGAGAGTGCCAGGAGTAGAGGGAGAGTGCAGGATTCCACCCAGTCAGTAGGAGACACTTACAAGAGGTACGTGTCCCTGTCACATCAAGCGTTTATGGTCAGGAGGATCCAATGTATGGAGAATCATTATGACTGGTCCCTGAAGTTTGGCTACAGAAAAGGAGACTGACATCTGCACGGGGACTCTGGTAAACTTTTTAATCCAATCAGGGGGTTGGACCTGGGTCTGCCCTCCCAGATATAGGTGCCAGCTCCATGGGTGCTCTGGGGCTGGAGTACCCATGGAAAAAAAAATAGTGGGTGCTGAACACCCATTGGCAGGCCCCACCGATCAGCACTTCCCACCCGTCGCTATCAGCTGTTCAGTGGCATGCAGGAGGTACTGCAGGGAGGAGGAGTGAGGGAAGAAGGAGGTGGGGAAGTGAGCAGAGTGCGTTGGGGTCTGGGGTGGGAAGGGGTTGGGGGCTTGGGAGAAAGTGTGGAGTTAGGGCAGGGCCTGGGGCAGAATGGGGGTTGAGCACCCCCCAGGAACTGAGGAAGTTTGCACCTATGCTCCCAGAACTTCTAGATCCCTGCATTTCAGTGCTGAAAGGTTTAGCTGGTAATGCTTCCTGCAGCAGCATAGCTTGGAAGAAATTCTGATGCTCCTTTCTGGACCTGGTAAAGGTGCTGATTATGGAGTAAAAAGAGTCAGAGAAAGGCTAAACAGCACGAACATGCATTTAAAGCAATCAATCAGCAGGGCAGTAAGTGCATCTCTTGAAATACAGTTTCTTAGTCTTTCATTTCAATATAGCACATCTTCAACCCTCATCATCAATACACCTCTGCCCAAATGGCCTAAAGATCTGGGGGCTTTTGCAATATGCCTGGAAGATTAAGAAACCTGACTCTGCCAACTAACAAAGTATCAGGTAACTCCTCACAAAAGTCTCTCCTCTCTGTTTCCATCACAAATCCAAATCTGTCATTTACAACAGGGATTCCCAAACTAGTGTGTATGTACTGCTGGTGGTACACTAGCTTGACCTTCCATCAATTCTCTCATTCTCTAGAAATAACATAACTGGAATACTTGGGGTTTTTTTTTGGCAAATTGGTTGTATTAAATTGCAGGAGCATATTATTCTGCCTTGAATATGGAAGACTGACATCTATGTAACAAGTATATGTATTGTGGCACTTAAGCACCCACTTAACTCTGAAGACATAACCAGTCCCCTAAATATAGTGAATAATTTTTGATGTTATTGACATATGTTGCAAATTTATTTCAGAGAAAAAGTGGATCAGTTTTTATATTGCTCTGTTAATTTTAAGATTAAAGTGGCAAAGTTTAAGACTGAATGGATGATGAAAAGTAGTTAGGATAAAAAGCAAATACTGCCATGTAACGGGGGGAACTGACTGCATACCCAAAATGTGTACTCCCACACTAACTTTTAGAGAGATTTAAAAATATTTGTTTGGGTGTTAAATGTAACAAGTTTTAACCCTTTCAATCTTACATATCTTTAAATTGTTTTAATATATCTTTGTCCTATGATATGACAACTCTATATATGCAGCCCAAATCTACATTACACAAAGTATTAGGTGTAATATATTATTTACTCCTCTTTCCAGATCACGGAATGAAGATGTCAAGATGGAGCAGATGTGATCTGCAATATATCTGCCTGTGCTGCCAGGATATTTTCCTCTGACTTACTACAATGCATTTTGTTTATTGTCACATGGCTGGAAAACTGGTCAAAGGACATCATTCATGTTCAAAGAGCCTGGAAATGTTTGCTGTGGAAAAACATGGAATTTGCATTCTTGCAGAGAATCTTTAGCTTTTATATTTTGTGAATAAACATTAACTATTTACTAAATTGTACATCAAGTACCAGTGTCACTTATTCTATAGATTCTCAAACTGGGGGGCACAGAATGTATTTTGGGGGGGGGGCTGAGAAACTGCTGGTGGTGGTGGCACGGAGAGTGGCAGCTGCTGGCTGGGCACCCAGCACTGAAGGCAGCGCCACTGCCAGCAGCACTGCTGACAGCGGTCTTACCTTCAGAGCTGGACAGCAGGAGAGCAATTCTATTAATTGTATTATGATTGATGGCACTGGTAGGCTTTGAACTTGCTTAAAAATTGTAAATATAACAGTGTTAAACTGACACCTATATGTATTTTGGCTAGGGAAACTAAAGTTCAACATTTAATTTTAATGGGGAAAAACAGATTTTAATTTTTTCCAGAGAATTTTGTTTTTTAATCACAGAAAACTAGGATCCCTGCTCAAGCCCCAGCCATTTTGAACACATTGTCACACACTTGTATTCAATGTATCACTTAAAGGTTTCACCAAATTCCATACATATTGCTCTGCCTGAATCCTTTATCCATTAACTTTGTAATCACATACAAAAATGATAAAGTTTCTCAGGCATTATTTTTAATTTGTGCCCAAATTCCTCACTGTTATTGATTCCATTACTCTTATAATTTCTCTCTCAATACCAGTTCTATCATCTTACTAAGTTTTAAAATTAGACTTACCAGATGACTTAGGTCTTTTTATCTTTTAAAGATAAAAACTTCCATGTTAGTGCAGGATTAGAAAAAAACACAATCTTGTCTAGTTCTCCAACACTCTTAATAAGTAATTGCCACTGGGCTGGGATGCAAATCCACCAGCCATACTTTATATACCTACAGTTTTTCCCCTCTCTACATCCTCAGTCATACAACTGTTCTCTATATAACTTAAGCGATAAATATAGCTAAACATGGATTCAGATTTACGCTCAACAGATATCTACATTGTTAGTCACCAATGATTATTAATTAGTGTGGCTTTAATTCCTGTAAATTAGGATCTTCAGTTTTCATCTCCTCTTCCAGAAGGATGTAAAAAATGAGTTGTGTAGCTTCTCTTGTTTTTCCATTTGTTGTGTTCTTACACACCACATTTCATGACTGATTTTGAAAGCTTTTGACAATGCCTTTGTTTTTCCCAGCATCTGTCCTCCTCGCCCCATGACTTAATGCAGTGGTCCCTAACCTTTTTAGGGTCATGCCTCCCCTTACCTCTGTCTGCACACACACTGCCCACGGCCAGGAGTGGAGCCATAGCTCCTGGGGCAGCAGCAGAAGACACAAGGACAGCCATACCGGGTCAGACCAGGGCCACCACATCCTCCCAAACATTCCTCCACATCCTCGTAGAGGGCAGAGCATGGGACATAGGCACCAAGTTTCTGCCAGAGGGGTGCTCACTCAGCCCCTGCCGCCACTCCACCCCTTACCTCAATGCCCCACCCCACCCCAAAACAGCGGATTGGCAGTAGGCACTGGGAGGAAGGGGGAGGGGCTGACTGGTGGGGCCTGCCAGCAGGCAGGAAGCGCTGAGGGGAGATTGTCAGGGGGGTTCCTCCCCACCCACCTCCTCATGAAGCACAGGACCTTCCAAAGCAGGTCGCCTTGATTCACCATAACCTAGGGACAGATCTGGTAGGGGGTGCATTCCACTTTGGGGACTTTTGACTTAATGGGTAGTACTAACACTCAAGTTGTACAAGTAATTCTACCACATCTAAATAAAAGATGCAATTCAATCTTAGTGTAATTAGTTAAAGAAAATCCTTTAACAGGAAATGGAAAATAGAGCTTTTTTGTTATATCTGTTTTTTTGTTTATATTTAATAGAAGATATAGTGATGTTCTCAGCTGACTTGGACTGTCAGTCACAAACTGTTCCTGTACAGCCCCTTACTCAGGTTGGATCAGAGGGTTTTAATTCAAACTACTTTTTAAATGGGCTTGGGAATTCAACTAGCTATAAATCTGCCCTTTATTTCTTTTCATATTATGCATAACTAGCATTTTTTCCTTTTAATTTTACTATTTTAATCAACTTTGCAGTATTTATATTAATGATAATCATCATGTTTTGTGACCATGTGAGTCTAATTGGTTTATGATTGAGTACTTCAGGATATTCAGTTCAGAGACACCCAGTGGCAAAAGAAACCACTCATAACTCTTGCAGAGTGTAAGAATTTTTTTCATAGAAATTGGTGTTTTGAGAGTAAATATTCATGTCCAAGAACTAGCTTCACCACAGGCATCTGGGATCAGCAGAAACCCTTCTTAATAAGATTCCCTTCTTGCACTCCTGTACCTCTTGAATTTCCTGAAAAAGCTCCATTTCAGAGCCCTCACACAGGGTAAAAACCTCCCCAAAAGGAAAATATACTGAGTATTCTCAATGATCTCAAGGTCACATCATACCATATATCAGACAGACAGGCTAGGCAATGTCAGACATTGTCTCTAGCAGCACTGTGTGCTTGGGCAGCTAAACTTGGAGCCAAAACAAGCTTTAAGCAGTCATGTAAAGAGGATGCACTTGAACAAAATAAGATTTTGTCACTGTGGCAAAAGAGCCTCTACCAAGGAGCACCTGAAGAGTGAGTCTTTGCATAACTGAAGTTGATGTGTTAATGAGAAGATTACAATTATATGGTGGTAGTGTCTGATTAAAACATACTTTTTAATTACTTACCTCTTTTCTTATAAATTGTTAATTCTCGTACAGTTTCCAAAAACTGCCAAAACTTCTCATTACCTTCTTCTGCAATAAATTCACTGTTTAAAAAAAATAAATAAAATTAATTTGTCCATATGTGATTTTTGTTTAAGTGTACAGCACAGTAAAAATCTACACTATGCTACTTTGAAATTATATAGCAATATCATAGTTCTAAATATTAACTATAGTCTTGCAAACTTCTATGGTAAAATAATGAACACTGACCTAGTTGTATCTTTTTCAGTTAAATTAAAAGTCAGAACCAAATGTTTTCAGTGTGACTCAAGCTCAGCAATCAGATCTGCACAGTAAAATTAGATTAGCACCTTTTACAGGAACAGATGAAACTTATAGTCTATTTTATTTTTGTTTCACATACATGTCAACATACAGAATATACATATGCAATTAAACACATACATTTTTTCTATATTTGCTTTGCAAAAATGAAAATGGATATTTGATCAGTTGAGAATATTTAATTAGTTACAAAACTGTATCAGTACCAATAACCTCCCTGGAGATCCACAGGTGGTCTCCAACCTACACAGAGCCGTTAAAGATGGATAGTTTGTTACCACCACAATAGTGGAGGACAGTTATTGGTTTTATTGCAAAGAACTAAAGTCCTCTCAATTTAACTAATGTCACTCTTTCTAGTCACACTTCTATTGTTAAAAAGACATCATCAACTGAAAATTTGCTACTTTGCTTCCAATGTTTATAGATGAAGAGCTGTAAATGTACATAGAAAGGGGAAATCAATGAATTGACTGCTATGTGAGTCTTTCACACAGCAAGGGGGTGATAAAAGCTATAAAAATGAGAAAGTACGATTGTAAATCCACATTTAGTCACAGAGGCTGTAAAGGGCATATATAGTACTAGAAACTACGTTTAACTCATTTTTTGAAATTGAGGAGATTTCAAGCTAACAGTATCACTTTAAGTGTGTTGGTTTTGTTTTAGTAATATTAAAACTATACACATTTATCCACCCTTTACTTGATATGCCTTTGCTGCATTTGGGAGGGGAAAGTTATTTTACTAGGAAGATGGGGGGTTTCAGCTTTATGTAGATATCTCTGAGCTAAGAGGTGAAAACATTATCTAATAGCTGGTTGTTGCTCCTCAATTTGACCCATAAAAATGTGAGTAGGGGAAAATATAACAACTTTTATGTACTATACTTTGAAAATGGTATAGTTTGTTAAGTCATACAACCATACCACTATATAAAGAGCCAACAGCATCCATGTATGCTCCTTAAAGATGTGAACTGCTATGACAGTGGGAAGTATTAGGGCAGATATATCTCAGTTAAGGGTATGTCTACACTAACTGCCGGATCGGCAGGTAGTGATCAATCTATTGGGGATCGATGTCATGATGCATTGACCCCCAAACACACTCCCTGTCGACTCCAGAACTCCACCAGTGCAAGAGGCAGAAGCAGAGTCGACTGGGGAGCAGCGGCCATCGATCCCACACTGCAAGGATGCTAAGTAAGTCAATCTATGTCGATCTAATATACATCGACTTCAGCTACGCTATTCTCAATAGCTGAAGTTGCATAACTAAGATCAATCCCGCCCAGTGTAGACCACAGGCCTTAGAGACCAGAGTCAACGTTTCAGGCCTTAATTCAATCATTAACTATTAAGGCAGGGGTCGGCATCCTCTGGCATGCAGCTCACCAGGGTAAGCACCTGGCAGGCCGGGCCAGTTTGTTTACCGGCCACGTGGGCAGGTTTAGCTGATTGCAACTCCCACTGGCTGCAGTTCACCATCCCAGGCCAATGGGGGCAGTAGAAAGCACTGCAGGCTGAGGGACGCACTGGCCGTGGCTTCCTGCCACCACCATCCGGTCTGCCGAACCTGTCGACATGGCAGGTAAACAAACTGGCTCAGCCCACCAAGGTACTTACCCTGGCAAGCCATGTGCCAGAAGTTGCCAACCCCTGAATTAGGAAATGCTTCTCCCAAAGGGTGGGGCAAGAAAAGCAGGCAAATAATCACATTTCACACCTTCCTCTAAGACATCCACCCACACTGGCATCTATCAGAAAAAGGATACTGGACTGAACAGAATATATTGCTGATCCAGTAGCGGAATAGCCTCTTTTTTTCTTCCCCGCAACAACTACTAAATTGAGGGTTACTAGTGAGAGGCGGAGTTGTCTCAAAAGGAGCACCCACAATTACTGGACACTCACAAAAACTTGCCCCGTTCAAGACAAAACTCGTATTATAGGGAGCTTCGTCCTCCCTCTCGAGGGGGAAGCGGCACCGGAGAATGAGAGTCTCCCGCTGCAATCAGGACTCCCCAGTGCCCCACATGCCGCGGCCGCTCCCCTGCCCGGGCCCCGCGGCGCTGGAGCCTGTTGCCTGCACACACCTCGCCTCCAGCAGCAGGGAGGTCGCCGGCCACTTCGCCGCCAGACGGGCCGTCACGCCCTTGGGGGAGGCTGGGGCCCCGCACGGGAGCAGCCACGCGCACAGCAGCAGCAGCGCCGCGGCCGCCGCCATGGGCAAGGCGGACTCGGTGTCGGAGCAGGGGGCCGCTGCCACGCAGGAGAGTGAAGCGACCCAGAGACCAGCCCACGACAGCCCCGCTCTTCTCTGACCTCCCTCCCACCCCGCTGATTCAATCTTTGCTCCGCCTACGACCCCGGCACCCTGCTCCCATTGGCCCGGAGATGCGCTCTCCCGCGCTATTGGTCACCCAGAAGACCAATCAGAGCAGCCAGCCGAAGGACTAGCGTGGCTGGAACAGGCGGCAGCTCCTTAGAGCCGGTACGCGGCACTAGAAGTGGGGCTGGCGCGAGAGGCGGGGCTCACGGGCTACATGACCGGTCAGGCGGGGACCTTTTGCGCCTTGCCTCTTCCAAGGGCCGCTCTTCGGGCCAGTTTATTCGCCCCGCCCCCTCCGGGAAAAGGTGCGTGGGGGGAGGATGCTCCAGACCAACAAGGATAAAGCGACATCCCTCCCTTCATGGTCTAGCTACAGTGCGAAACAGCACATACAAACCCCGCGTCGCACGCAGCGCTGAACCCGAGGGGACCAATTATTTACATTACCTGCAAAGGATCATTTAGGCTGAATTGATGGAAAGTCATTTCCACCAGCGGGTGGCAATCTGGGGGCCGCTCTCCCCTTCCAAAACGTAGCAAAACGGAAGAGGGTTTCAGCTTCTCAGATAGGTGGTTCAGAGTGTTGCCAAATTGAATGACTTTTTTTATTGCAAAACTTGGGGGGCGGGGCGGGGACAGGCTTCAGCTGTTGATAGAGTTTGAAAATCTCAGCTCTCATTTATTTCTATATATATATATGTATATGTTTTTATGGTTGTTGAAGAACTTTGAAAATGTGAAGCAAATATACCTAAGAGGCTCAGAAAGACAAGGGAAAATCAAAATGAATTATTTTAAAAGCTGCTCTCATGCTTCTGGGCTCTGACTCGAGGTTCTTGACTTCCTGATTAGGGTTCCTAGGGTTGGGCACTTGGAGCTGGGGTTAGGGTTCCTATGGGTAGGGCTCCCTGCCCTAGGGTTACGGTTCCTAAGGGTAGGGCACTTGGAGCTAGGGATAAAGTTCCTAAGGGTAGGGCACTTGGAGGTACAGTTAGGGTTCCTATGGGTAGGGCTTCCCACCCTAGTGTTAGGGTTCCTATTGGTAGGGCACTTGGAGCTAGAGGTAGGGTTCCTATGGGTAGGGCTTCCCGCCCCAGGGTTAGGGTTCCTAAGGGTAGGGCACTTGGAGCTAGGGATAAAGTTCCTAAGGGTAGGGCACGGAGCTAGAGTAGGGTTCCTTGTAGGCTTCCCACCTACATTGGTCCTAAGTAGCACACTTGGAGCTAGGTTAGTTCCTCTGGTAGGGCATTCCCGCCTTCTTGGTGTTAGGGTTCCTAGGGTATGGGCACTTGAGCTAGTGTTTAGCGTGCCCCTAAGGGTAGTGCACTGAGGCTAGGTGGTTCCGATATGGGGAGGCACTGGAGCTAGGATAGTGTTCCTATGGTAGACTCCTGACATAGGGTTAGGGTCCTATGGGTAGGGCTTCCCCACCTAGTTTAGGTCATCACGTAGGCCCGCCTACGGTAGGTTCTATGGATAGGAACTTGGAGCTAGGGTTAGGGTTCCTATGGGTAGGCACTGAACTAGAGTTAGGATTCCATGGTAGGCTACCGCCTAGGTTAGAGTTCCTAAGGGTAGACACTTGGAGCTAGGGTGGGTTCCTAGGGTGACACTTGGAGGTAGGCTTCCCACCTAGGGTTAGGTTCCTATGGTTAGGGCCGGACTAGGGTTAGGTTCCTATGAGTAGGCTTCCCACCTAGGTGTTAGGGTTCCTATGGGTAGGCAATATAGCTAGGTTAGGGTTCCTTAGGTAGGGGACTTGGAGGCTAGGGATAGTGTTCTATGGGTACGTTCCCGCCATAGGGTTAGGATTCCTAAGGTGTCACTTGGAGCTAGGTTTAGGGTTCCTATCGTAGGCACTTGGAGCAGGGTAGGTTCCTAGCATATGGATTTTGGAACTAGTTAGGGTTCCTAGGGTAGGGGCTTTCTGCCTAGGGTTAGCGATCCTAAGGGTAGGGCACTTGAGCTAGGGTTAGGTTCCTATGGTACGGTTCCGTCCTAGTTTTAGGGTTCCTAAGGGTAAACTTGGAGCTAGTGCAGGTTCCTATGGGTAGGGAACTTGGAGCTAGGGTAGGGTTCCAAGGTAGGGCATCTTGGAGCTAGGGTGAGGTCCTAAGGCTAGGCATAAGCTACGGTTAGGGTTCCTTGGATAGGGCTCCCCTAATAGGTTTGCTAAGGAGGGGACTGGAGCTAGAGTTAGGGTTCCTGTGGTCAGGCACTGGAACAAGGTTAGGCTTCCACCTATGGTTAAGTTCTAAGCGTAGGGCCCTGCCAGGTAGGTCTAATAGGCACTTGAGCTAGGGTTGTTTGTATAGGTAGGCTTCCCGGCCTGGATTACGGTTCCTAGCCTAGTATTGGAGCTAGGGGGGGGGGGGGGGTTAGTTCTAGGGTAGGGTTTCCCACCCTAGCTTAAGGTTCCTAAGGAGGGCGCCCTCCCACGGTAGGTTCCAAGGTAGCACTGGAGCTAGTGTTAGGGTTCTATGGTAGGGCTTCCTGCCGTAGGTTAGGGTTTCTACGGTGTAGGCACTTGTAGATAGGTAGGGGTCATGGGTAGCCCTGCCTAGGGTTGGTTAGTATGCACTGTTGACTTGATATAAAGTGGTCCATATAGAATAGTTGCAACCAAGGCCCGTAGTGGCACCAAATCTTAAAGGGGTCATATAAGTGTCTAACACAGTTTATGGTTCTGTATGATATGCGTCTGTAATGTCTGTATCTAATCTGTAGTTGAAGTTGAGATGGCTTATTGTCTGTTTCAAATTGTGCTGTAGTTCTGGAAAAACCCAGATGAGCTGTGTTAGCTCGCCTAGCCTGTTGATGGCCATTAAGGACATCAACTACACAACTGACCCATGTAGAGGAGCATATATGCCTTGTAACTCAGCAGGGTTCAGGAAACTTGCCCATTGGACTGCAGACTCCTTTTGCTGTAATTTCCACGTAAACAAAAATGGTTCTACACCTGGAAGAGCCTATAAGGTTGATGCTCATCTCCATCTTGTCTCAATCCTGTTCTTACCTCTGGAGGACTTTGCTACAGCTGAAGCTTACACAAGGGACGATGATCGATCCACTGGGAGTACTCGAGACTTGATTTGAACCTGCAGTTTACTCCATCACTGCTGCACCTGAACTAAAACTTGTCATTGTATAATGATCCATTTAACCAATTCTAGCTTCATCTCTACTCCCTTATATTAAACCTTTAGATTAGATCTAAAGATGGCAACAGGGTGATTGTGGATAAGATCTGATGTATATATTGACCTGGATCTGGGCTGGTATTCTTGGGATCAACGAGACATTTTCTTGTACTTAGTTTGGTTTTCATAACATTCATCCCAGGACGATGCACTGGTGGTGAACTGGAAGACTGGCGTGTCTAAGGAAATTGCTTGTGTGACTTGTGGTTAGCCAATGGGGTGAAACCAAAGTCATTTTTGTCAGGCTGATTTGGTTTGCCTTAGAGGTAGAAAAACCCCAGCCTTGGGCTGTGACTGGCCTGTTTGAGCAATTGGTCCTGAATTGGCACTCTCATTTGGGTCCTGCTAGAACCACATCGTCACAGTGGTGTAGTTGTGCTTGGATCCACAGAACCAGGTCATTTAAGCTTTGGGTCAGAACACCACGCTATCCAAATTCGAATTTTGGTTTTGAGAGTTTGATTGGTTAAAGAGCTGCTGCAATGGCTCAGCAAAGAGCATATGGGGGACTTGGCAAAAAAGCCCTGGAAAATTTGTGTTCACAAAAGGGGATAAGCTTTAGAAAGAAAGCAACAAAGGAAGAATTCAGAAATCTGTTAACAGCTAATGATCAGGGGGCAAGAGGGCAGCCCTTACCTGAGGATGGAGAAAAAATTAGAGGGCAAAAGGCGACAGATAAACTGCAACTTGAGCATGAACAGTATCTAACAGATCTTCGCTTGCTGGAGAAGCAAAAAATAGCTGTATTGGAGAAAGAGGCTGATGAGAGAGAAGAGAGAGCTCGTAAGGGGTGTCTGGAGCTGCTGGCTGCTGAACAGGAGACTCACAAGATGCAACAAGAGACTCACAAGGTGGAAAAGGAGACGGCCAAACTGCAGCTCCAAGTAATGGAAGAGCAGAGAAAGTCATCGCTAACTGGTACTCCACATACCCACCACCATGAGAAAAACTAGGAAAGGATGTGTCCTATTTACAGGGATACTGAGGATATAGAGGAGTTTTTGTCCACCTTTGAGCACCTCTGTAATCTGTACCAGATCCCCGATGATCAGCGAATGCCTGTCCTGCTGACCAGACTGACTGGAAAAGCCAGGGAGGTATTTAATGAATTGGGGGAACAAGAAGCCTTGGATTATGGGCAGTTTAAAGATTCTGTGTTAAGGCGGTTCAAGGTGACTCCTGATTCTTACAGAGTTAAATTTAGAAAGTTTAAGATATCTCATGACTGTACTTTTGTAGAATGTGCTCATAAACTGAGGGCTTTTGTTAAAAAGCAGGTTATGGGAGCAAAGACATATGGGAGTTTTGAAAAGCTGCTGGATTTAATAACTTCAGAACAGTTCTTAGACATTGTGCCTGACCATATGAGAGCAGCTGTGTGTGATAGGGACCCTGAGTCAGTCCTACGGGCTGCAAAGATTGCGGATGCCCATACCCAAAACAGGGCTCGAGAAGGGCGTAAACCTCTGGGGAAAGCTGATCACCATTCTCCCCAATTCAAGAGGAGGGAAGGTTTTAAAGGTAAACCTGGCCCTGACTCTTCTAGAGGAGCTCATGGGGGCCCAGAGGATAGGAACTCTCACCCCAAGCATGAACAGGTTACCTGTTATCACTGTGGTGTGCTTGGCCACATCAGACCAGATTGCCCGACCCTGAAGTGTTGTGTATTTAGTTGTCATGGTTTTTGTTCCCATGGCAACTGAGTTAGATTATTAGGGGATACCCTAGCCTGCTTCGGCCAGTTAGGTGAGCACTGTGTGTGTAAATAAATGGTAGTTTTGTTAGCTGTCTGCTGTCTGGCTTCAAGTGATTTCTTCCTAAACCGGCTGCCCCCAAGGATATAACAAGTGGCGATGATGGATGGGATTCCAGTGCTGCTCCTGTAACAGAAGGAAGTAGAAGTCAAGGTAAAAAAACAAACAAACAAAAAAAACTGTTGTTGCACGACTGGAAGTGATAACTAAAAATCAATGGTTCTACTCTACCAGCACAGGAAACCTTTTGGGGCAACTAAAGCGTGGCATGTGATATACGAGCGTTTGAGCTTTTGTTATTGCAATGACATTACAGAGCAAGAAGGTGCCAATACTTAATGTTGTAGGGCT
Source organism: Chelonoidis abingdonii (assembly GCF_003597395.2). NCBI lineage: Eukaryota > Metazoa > Chordata > Testudines > Testudinidae > Chelonoidis > Chelonoidis abingdonii. The sequence goes on along the minus strand of NC_133769.1, from coordinate 274,393,607 downwards.
AAAACCTACTCCCTGCTACGATAAACTACCCTGTTAGCTGAGGACAAATCTACAGTGACGTTGGAATCGGTCCTATTTTTCCCCCAAACCACGTATTGCGAAAGATATAGGTTCCACAAAGAGACAAAGAAGAAAGAACTGTACATTGTAGCAATTTAAAAAAGCTAGCAAACACGTGAATTAAAGAGATGTAAATAATGCCTGAGTGACAGGTTGTGTGGTGTACGTGAAGCTATAAGAAGTGCTACTGACAGAGTCAGTTACATACAGAAGCTGTTGATATCTGTCTCATGGAACGCTAAGGGAGGCGCAATAATCGGTGCATCCCTAGGTGCAAAAAGTGTCAAGACACTACCCATGAACTGGTGCAGAGTCAGGAAGTTACGCTATGTAGCCAGGTCACAGGCATCAGAATGTGGTGTAAGGACCTGGTGTGTTGACACGTGGCAAAAAGGACACATTGAGCGAGCTTAACAAAAAAAAGAGGCCGGGCTGGCCGACAAAAAGAGGCAACCCGCATACCTAGCAGACCAGGATAAGTGAACCTCATCGCAAGAGAAGTGCACTGCATGTTTTGTCTTTGCAGTGGCTCACATAGACTGGGTAACCATTGTTGGATGCAAACCTATCCAATGGAACTGGACACCGTGCAGCCGTCTCGCTGTTCTGAGATGTGTATAAAAAAAGCTACAGCATCTTCCGCTTAAGGCAACAAAATCTGTTAAGAACGTATAGGCAGAACTGTGCCATTGGCACTTATTTAGGGTGGCAATGACAGGCTGCTAATCACGGTTGAAGGTAACTACCCAGCCTAATGGTAGGTCTGGTTGGAGATTCAGCTAATGGGCAAAGTGCACGATGATAAAGAAGAACCAGTCTACCCTATACTAAGAATATGCTGCGTTTGGAGATGATTTGGGAGTATAAGGAATCACTGTGAATTGAACATAAACCTACAGTCACCAAATACTGAAACTCGAACGTCCAATGCCAGGCCAAAATGAAGCAGACTGGAGGGCCTGGTCACAATGGAGTCCTATACAGTTACCATACACGGGCCATCCTTGTTCCAATAGTGAGAAGATGGCTCTTGATTTGCGGTATAAAGTCCACTGTCAACCCAGTGTTGTGTGACAAGCAATACCCTTCCCGCATCGATGACTCTTCGCAGCTGTGAGGGACAAAGTTCATAAGATTGACTGAGTCAAGCAATTTACAGATGGCACTCGATGAAAAGTCCAGAGTGTTACTATGGACTATAAGGATTTATTGATACTGTTCCTACCCTTCGAAATACGTTGCTCCGCCCTCCAGGGCTAGACCAGATTGTTGGCTGTCAGGAGTTCATGCTATCTGGATGATATCCTGGTCACTGGAAGGAAGAGGACTCATTAAGATTTAGAGGTACCTACAGACTGGAAAGTAAGGCCTACGATTCGCAAGACAAGTGTGAACTCAGCCCTTGTTATATTTGGGAACGTCATTGATCTTGCAGGTCTTATAGGCCCTGCAAAGTTAAGCTATGATGGAGGCTCCCACTTGAAAGTAAGCAGCTGCGCTCGTTCTAGACTAACTGAACTATTATGGAAAGTTCATCTGTCAGTTAGCACACTGCTAAAAACACTTCAACTCCTTGGCAGAACAAGGCCTGGAAGTGGCGAGCCTGTGATGTTGCATTTAACAAAGCTAAGCAGCATTGCTAAATTCTGAATTCTAACGCACTTTGATCCATCCTTACCCTACAATTGGCCGCGATGCCTCCCTATGGAAGTGGGAGAGTCGGTCACCATATGCCTTCGGAGAAGAGAGACCTATTGCTTTTGCTTCCACTGTAAGCAAGCAGAAACTAACTATGCCCAAATCGAACGTGAGCATTAGAATTGTTTTTGGAATTTGGATTTCATCAGTACCTGTTGGGCGAAATACTCTTCTCACAACATCGCCTTGACGTCAGTTTTGGACCCACACAGTTCCCATTAGCTGCTAGTCGTATGCAACTTGGGCATGTTACTGTTCAGCACACCATATGAAATCAAATACAGAATCCACTCTGCACGGCAATGCAGATGGCCTCTCAAGGTTGCTTTGCCGGTCAAACATCAGATAGTGCCAAAGGAATCTTCTACTTTGAACAGGTAGAGAATACACTCATCACTGCTACTCCAATAAGAAAGGCACTCGCGTTGACCAGTATTGTCCAAGTTATGGACCTGGCGATGCGTAAAATCTTGACAAACCTCTCCGTCTCACCCGACTTGTACCTACATGTCAGAGAGACAGAGTTATCGGTCCAATCTGGTTGTTCGTTGTGGGGGAGAGTCATTATCCACACCACTGAGATCACAGATTTAGAACAGCTACATTCCGGTCACTGTGGAAAGTGCGCATGAAGGAAATTCACGAAGCATTTTTGGTGGCCTGGATTGGACAGTGCTATTGAAGAGAAGGCAAAAGCTTGTATTCATGTCAGGTGGAGGAATACACCCCATGGGCGCCCTACCCCATCGACGCCCGAAAACCCGAAACCCCATGGCAATGTATTCACATTGACTTCGCTGGCCCCCTTGAAGGAAGCATGTTCTTGGTGGCAGTAGATGCCCATTCTAAATGGCCAGAAGTCTCTATTAATGTAGCCACTACTGCAGAGAGTACTATCAAAAACTACGGGACTCTAGTCGTTTCAGTCTGGCCAGAACAACTTGTGAGCGACAACGGATCGGCAGTTCGTCTCTCAGGGTTTCAAAATTTTATGAAGGCAAATGGGATACACCAGCAGTCACTTCAGCACCATATCATCCATCCACCAATGGATATAGCTGAAAGATTTCGTGCAGGACAATGAAACACGCTTTTGAAATCAAGCAAGGGAACAAACACTCACTCAAAAGCGTCTGGATTACCTTCTTACTTTCCTACAGAAAACACACCTCATGCTACGACCCAGGCATCCCCAGCCTTTTTTTCTAATGATGGGTACAACAGCTGCGCACTTGCTTTGATCTGCTTGAAAACCTTCTGAACCCTGACAAACTGTGGCAACATCAACAGCAATATTCCAAGTTCATCAGACGGGCATCCAGAGCAAAGACCGACCTTTAGGCCCGGACAGCCACTTTTGGCTCGGAATTATACTTTCCAGAGCCAAATGGGTCCCTGCCACGATCATCACTCAAACAGAACCTGTTACCCTACACAGTCTGGACTGCAGAGATCTTACTGGCGGCGACATAATAGATCAGCTGTTGCCAGGTCATGCCAGTCCTCAGGACACATCTGCAGTTGAGTGGTCTGACTTCACCTCTTTTGGTGAGACACCAAATCACGAATCACCTGTTTCTGACTGTTTTCCTCCATTACTGCCGGCAGCTGAGATACCCCTTTGCCCAGCACGAGCTGATACCACCTCCTCACCTGTTCGTGCTGCGGACCCTTAGCCCATGGTACTTTCAGGTGCAGCAACACCAGAAGTTCGCCGTAATCCACCTAGAAACAGAAGGCCTCTCATCAGCTGGATCTTTAGCTAGGGCGAACCCACAGTTATGGGGCAAAATAATCCTCAAGGTTTAGCCGGGAACGGAGGCAGTCTACTCTCCTTCTCTAGTCTAGTGTGTGTTTTATTTAGGGGATGTTCTTATTGGGGGGGAGGAATATGTTGTGTATTTGGTTGTCATGGTTTTTGTTCCCATGGCAACTGAGTTAGATTATTAGGGGATAGCCTAGCCTGCTTCGGCTGGTTAGGTGAGCTCTATGTGTGTAAATAAATGGTAGTTTTGTTAGCTGTCTGCTGTCTGGCCTCAAGTGATTTCTTCCTAAACCGGCTGCCCCCAAGGATATAACATGAAGGGAAGCCCAAAACCAGCAATCCCAAATGCCACAGCAAATGCTAATCCTGTTGTTATAAATTCTCAGGCAAGCTACACAGAGCCTGGCGCTGGGGCCCTGTGTGCAAATGCTGTTTCCGTGGTCTCTGAAGAACTGGACCTTAAAACTCATATGAAAGGTAAATATGGGAACAACAATGCAGAGTTTATTAGCAGTGCAGCAGTAAATGGAGTTAGGTCTGTGGCATAGAAGGACACTGCAGCAGACATTACTCTGGTTAAAGCGAGTCTTGTCAGGGAGGAAGATTATTGGCCAGATGAAAGTATAACTGTTGTAGCCTTATCTAAGTACTTGTCAGGGTGCCTTTGGCTAAAATTCACCTTGTCAGGGTGCCTTTGGCTAAAATTCACCTGAAATGGAAGGGATTTGAAGGCACCATGGCTGTGGGAGTAAAAGACACAATCCCTAAGGATCTTATGATTGGGAATGATATTAAAGCTATGATCAGTCAAGTTAACACAGACCAGGCACAAGAGAGGATTAATCCTAAAGTTATGTGTATGGAGGGTGTTTCCAAAAGTTTGTCTTTGGAAAGTAGCTGTTTGGGTGTGAATGAAGTTGCTGAATGTCTATCTAATGTCTCAGAAGTGAATCTGAAATTAGATCAAGCAAAGGGAGAGGGGAACAAGGAGATTTTGGATAAGCCTAGGCAGCCTTGTAAGCTGATGGCTATATCTAGTCAGCAGTTTGGGAAGACAAGGACAGTGGAAGATGAGTGTCCCTATCCCTTACCTGTTTCCTGTGTGGAGAAATGTAACAGTGAAGGAAATGTGCCTGTGTCTGTCAGGGGTATTGACTTGCCTATGGAAGATGCTACCTTGGTCTCCAAGCAGTTGTCTATGAACAGCCCAGTGTGCTGGAACAAGGGAAATGAAATCCCAAGCTGTGTGTCTAATCAAGGAGAATGTGTCTCCGGCTTTTCTTTGTCTGTGGAGCAGACAGAAGGTGCCTTTCAGCCTGTGATGGTTGAGAATAGTGCAGTTGTCCAAAAGTTGGTTCTGGATTCAACTAAAATCCAGGAAGGGAATGGTCCTAAGTTTGTGTCTGCTGAGGAAAATGGCACTGTAACTAGGTTGCATCCAGTTAGTGTCGTAGCAAAATCCCAGAGACCAGATAATTCTGGTGCTTGTAGTTTCCCAGTTGCTAATGTGTGGTTGGAAAAGGGTGTAGCAACTCTGTCTGAGCAGGGTGATACCCTAGCCAGGGCACAAGGAGAGCAAGAAGGTGATTTAATTGTGTTACCTTCTGACAGTTTAACGACTTGTAGTAAGAAAAAAAAGATTCCTGAACTTGTTCATGGCCAAGGGAAGGAGAATGCTTCTAGCCTGTTATCTAGAAAGTCTATAAGTTTGCCTGGAAGGGAATTGTGTAGGAATCTGCCTCATAGGCCAGAGGCAATTCTGAATGTGAGACCCAGAAAGAGTCTGCGGTTGCTCAGGAAAGTGTTCCTTTAGAGCAAGCCCTAGGTGAAGAGGGTAAGGGCAGAAGTTCTGAGAGGGGTGAATTGCTGCTTAGAAAAGCTCATAGGGAAAGGAACTGCTGTGCAAGCAGTTTACTGCAACTGAAGGGTGTGAAAATGATTTAATCAAGAAAGTTTCAGATCCTAACGGCCAGATATTTTCTGTTGTAAATGGATCCACTGACTTTCCTTTTGAAGGATCCAGTGGGGGTAGCTTTAAAAAGGTCTCAGATGGAGTAGAAGCTGTTAAGAAAGTTGAGCAGCCCTGTGTGGCCAGCTTGTTGGGAAGACAATGGTGTTGGGACAGGACTGTCTCCATGTTGATTCTGTGAGTGAGCAGTCTGTGCTTCAGGGTCTGAGGACAGATTGGGTTACTGGTGTTTCAGAGCTAAACAGTTCTATGTCTGAACGCTTGAGGATGCAGGGAAGAGCAAACAAACTCTCACCCTCAAACCCTTTGGATTTGTGTGGTATCTCTGTAAGACAGAGTCCAGCATTGAAATTGGTAGCAGCTAAGAAATTGAAAGCTAGTGTTTGCGTTAATGCAAATTACCTGGCTTGCAGGGAGAAGAAGGACTTGCTAATAGCTGTTAGCACAGAGAGCCCACCCCATCAGCCAGTGAATTTGGTTAAGCAAGAGAAATCAGGGTTTGATCCTGCAGGACAAGGAGAAAAGAGAAAACTGAATTTTGCAAAGGGAAGCCGCAGCTTAACCCTAAAATGCCCAAACTCCAATGGTATTAATCCAAAGTTGTGGCATGACAAACATGATTGTAAATGGACACTTGCAATGAATTTTTGTTATTGCTAATGGTGATTTTTGTAACTAATGTGTTGCTATTACCAAGAACTGTAAGAATGTACAATGTACCCAATCTTTTGGAAAGTCCCTTGAACATGTTGCAAGCAATACATGAGAACACACTTATGTTAAAAGGCCTTGCTATACTAATGTTTCACAGTTAATGCCTGTAAACAGTATTAAAACTTTTCACAGGGGAAAAGACATTCCAGACCTGATGTGCAGTAGGAAAGGGGAAACTGAGGCACACTACCATATGGCTTTCATGGCTAAATGCCAGAATTCCTGGACTATGAACAACATTAGTATCTACATTGGCTTAATGTTAATTGGGTTCCAAACATTTGCAAGATCGTGTATGGATAAAGTAGCTATGTTCTTTAGCTCTTGGCAAGATCACATGAAACATACAGGAACCATGCTGCAAAATCTGACCAAGTTATACCTTAAGTTTGTAAAGAGATTCGATCACGTTATTAAACATGAATTTAATAAGCCATTTCTGTTATACACTGGTACGGCCTCTAGCCCAACACTAGCTGTAGTGAGACAGACCCAAGGATAGGAGGCTCTTGGGATGCAGTCAGTGATGTTTGTGTCATCCCTTCCTGCATCAATTTTGCGTTGGAGGTGTGACGTTGATATAAAGTGTGACCATATAGAACATGGTTTGCAACCAAGGTCCTGTAGTGGCACCAAATCTTATGTAAAGAGGGTCATATAAGGTGTCTAACACCAGGTTATGGGTTTCTGGTTATGATTATGCTGTCTGTATGTCTGTATCATTTTGTAGTTGAAGTTATGAGTATTGGCTGTAT
>NC_133769.1:274364954-274385743 GCF_003597395.2 Chelonoidis abingdonii | reverse complement strand
GGGTAGGGCACTTGGAGCTAGGGTTAGGGTTCCTAAGGGTAGGGCGCCCTGCCCTAGGGTTAGGGTTCCTATGGGTAGGGCACTTGGAGCTAGGGTTAGGGTTCCTATGGATAGGGCTTCCCGCCCTAGGGTTAGAGTTCCTAAGGGTAGGGCACTTGGAGCTAGGTTTCGGGTTCCTAAAGGTAGGGCTTCCCACCCTAGGGTTAGGGTTCCTAAGGGTAGGGCACTTGGATCTAGTGTTAGGGTTCCTATGGGCAGGGCGTCCCGCCCTAGTGTTGGGATTCCTATGGGTAGGGCACTTGGAGATAGGGTTATGGTTCCTTTGTGTAGAGCCTCCCACCATAGGGTTAAGGTGCCTAAAGGTAGGGCACTTGGAGCTAGGGGTAGGGTTCCTAAGGATAGGGCACTTGGAGTTAGGGTTAGGGTTCTTATGGGTAGGGCTTCCCGCCCTAGGGTTAGCTTTCGTAAGGGTAGGGCACTTGGAGCTAGGGTTAGGGTTCCTATGGGTATGGCTTCCCACCCTAGGGTTAGGGTTTCTAAGGGTAGGGCACTTGGAGCTAGGGTTAGGGTTCCTATTGGTAGGGCATTTGGAGCTAGGGTTAGGGTTCCTATGGGTAGGACTTCCCATCCTAGGGTTAGTGATGCTGGCAATACTGTCCACAGTAGGGACAGAAGAGACAGGGGTCTGAAAAAGGTTGAGAGCTACTGATTTACACTAAATAAAGGAATTCCACAACCTTTAAACTGTATAGCATGCATTATTGTGTCCCTCATTTTGGGTCTTGGTTACGGATTGCGTTCCATATTTGGGCTTTGGTAGGTTGAGAGATATGTGCACAGCCAACATTGCCATATGATCAACCATTTAATATCTGACAGACATACCACCTTTTAAATTTATTTCAGCCACCATGTTTTTAGTGTGTGTTTTCAGAGCTCATTTGTCCAATAGTCTGACAGTTTTGCCAACTCAGAAATTGTTTTGTGTGTTTTTTAAACCCCAACATTTGGAGTTATCTGATTATGTGAGAATCTCGCTTTTATTTAAAAAAAAAAGTTTCTGACCATCACAATTGTGGGGAAAACTGTGTAAATACATATCCTACAGATTCAAAAACCAAATAGCAGATTCAAAAAAGCAAATAGAAAGAAACTAAAATATATTGTTTGTTTCCAAGTCAATCTTGTGATTTTCTGGGGTCTAAATCATGATTGTTAACACTTTGGGTTGGCAATAGTGCATCTGTGTATAAGAATTAGTTGAAATTGTCTGTCTGGACTAAACTCTCTCTATTTTTTTTGTTATCTGTTTGATAGGTTTTAGTGCTCACATAAAAACACTTAAATGCTGTCAAGCAGAAAAAGGTTTTGTATTTCTGTCTCAGCTGTCCTGGGGTGTGTCTCTATTATTCAATATTTATATTGCAGTAGCACCCAGAGGCCACAATCAAGATCAGACAACATTGTGAAGGAAGCTGTACAAATAAATTAAAAGATGCAGTCTCTACCCCAAACTACCTACAACCTAGGGGCCTGATCCAGTGAACAATTATGCACATGCTTAGCTTTAAGTAGTCCATGCTTTCCAACATTCTCAGAAGGAAAACCAATGGATTATAGATTTGCATACATCTGCATACATTTACATTTATTTGGATATATTTAATAGCTTCATACCAGAATACAGAGATGGTGGTTGGGGATGGAGTGGGAAGAGACAAAGAGACTCTAGCACTTCATTCTGTCCCCCTTTGTACTCAGATCAGAATTGGGGATAAGCGGAAGATAGCCTTTAGAATTAGGTTTGCACACTTTGAATATTTGGTAATGCCCTTTGGACTCATCAGTGCTACTGCCACTTTCCACCACCTTGTCAAAGTTGTGTTTGGAGATATTGTAGACCAGTGGGTGGTGGCATATCTTGACACTATTTTAACCTACTCCAGTGATCAAGCAAGCCACAACCATAATGCCCTTGAAGCTCTTATACAATTACACCAGCATAGGTAGCATGCAAAACTGGAAAAGTGACAGATGATTAATCAGATATGCAAATGTTTGGGGTTCATCCTGTCATCTGATGAACTATGGATGAATGCTCAGAAAGTATCAGCAATTTGGGATTGGACAGAATCCAGAGCATGTGGGACATCCAAAAATTCATGGGGTTTGCCAACTTTTACAGAAGATTTATTCCAAATTTCTCAGAGGTTGCAGCCCCAATAACTGCCATCCTCTGTAAACCTGCAAGATTTCACTGGCCTGCAGAGGCCTGCCAAGACTTTGAATGTGTGAATATAGCTTTCATGTCTGTCCCAGTGATGGTCCACCTCAGTCCTGACTAATCCGTGATCCTTGAGGCTGATGCCTCTGATGTCACCATCATGGTAGTACTACCCCAAAGAATGGGGCCCCATGTGTGTATTTTTCACAAAAACCTTACTCCAGCCGAACATAATTATGAAATAGCAGACAAGGAGTTACTTGCTATCAAGGCTGGATTTGAGACAAGGTAACACTATGTTGAGAGGGCCAAATACCCCGTCATAGTCTTAATAGACCATAAGAATCTAGAATACCTATGATCTGCCAAGGCACTAAACCAGGGTCAGTTATACAGGGTCTCAGTCTTTTTAAGATTCAATTTCACACTCACATACCATCCATGCAACAAGTACAGCAAGACCGTTCATGGAAAGGGGAATAATATATAGAACCCACTAAACCCTGAAGAATCGCCACCTGACATATTAAAACCACATCATTTCATTTATGGATCTGTAGCCCTAGAATTTCTTAGCATATGTCCAGCAGCCCTTCCAATTTTTTTTTTTAACTAGTAACCTCATCCAAGCAGGGTCTCTCAAGTACTATCTTACAGCACTGTTTCTGGGTCAGTGACCATGTTCATGTCAACAGCCACCTACATGTCCCCAATGCTCCTCTAAGAAGAGGTTCTGTGGATATATCATGACACATTGTCACTTTGGACAATTCAAGACTTTGCATGCTGTGGCACACTTATTATGGTGGCCACAAATGTGGGATGATGTCCAATCCTGTGGCAACTGTGCTAGAAAAAACAACCACTCCTGAGCAGACCTTGTGGCCTCCAAATGCCATCCAAGACCCATTTCCAGCCCTGGTTGCAATAGCTCTTGACTTTATAGTGGAACTACCCAAATCTGAAGGCCACTCACCAAAATGGCCCATTTTATACCAGGCACAAATCTCCTGAGTGTGAAAACCACCACTTGCCTTCTCTTTCCACATCTTCTGCCTCAATGGCCTTCCTGACTATCTTGCTAAAAACTGTCTCTCACAGGTCATATCCAGGTTCTGGAAGGAGGTGTACTACCTGCTGGATATCCAGCACCGTGCATCCACGGCCCATCATCCCTCCACCCCCCAGATAGATAATCAATCAGAACATGTCCACCAGGTGCTCAAACAATAACTCCAGCAACAGATCTACTCTATCCATGACAAATTGCCAACAAAAATCCATTCACTCAGAATGCAGTATATAGTTATTATTCAAAAACAAGAAGATCCCTCAAATAATTAGTATAATAGCCTTACAGATATGCCTCAAAACTATAGCAAATACAGTCCAAAATAAGAAATCCAAGTCTTGTTGGTTTGGTTATAACAAATTTCCCATCTCTTATGTTGCATACAGAATTACCTACGTCTTACAAAAGAGAGGGAGGACTGTAGGATCATGATCACACAGCCTTTGAAAATAAAAATGAGGGACACTATACATCTTCAAATAAACTTGATTTTTCTTTTCAGTATTATTGTAATATCATTCTGTTCCCAATTTTCTAAGTGGCTGTCTCATGCCATGTGCAAAGGCTAAAAGCAGAGAGACTGATAAAGTATAATTCCATCTCCAATCCCAATAAGAACTTGTCTACACTCAGAAATTGCACCAGCTTAACTTAAATTGGTTAAGTTAAACCAGTGCAACTTCTGTGCGTGGACTCCGTTATATCAGTTTAAAACTGGTTATATTGGTTCATCATGTATCTGCACATGCACTGACATAAGATAAACCAATATACGCCGTTTAAACTGACATAAGAGTGTCTACTCACAAAATTGTCCTGTTTTAACTAAATTGGTGTAAAATCATACCTTTAGTTAAATTGGTACAACTCTGTATATAGACTAGACTTTACTGATGTCCAAAGGTTTCAGTCAGGAACTCCTTTTACAACTATATTGTAGCTTTAACAATATGACTCAGAATTATCCTTTGTTGTAACCAAGACTTTGTGTAACTCGTGTAACAAAACAAACCACATCGTTTTGCATCATGTGAAATAGGATATGATCCACTGAAACCTGATCTATCATAACAGCTTTACTCAGCCTTTACTCAGTCCTTCTTCCATCAAATTCTCATTGTAGTAATATTATTAACAACTGATTAAGAAAGGCCTTTATGAGTTAAACATTTCCTCCTAAAAATTGTTGGGCACATTTCCTGAATTTGAAATAAAATACTTATTGCAGGGACTATCATTGGATGAATGGGCCTGTATTTATACTGAGTATAATTAAGGTCAACTTATAAGTATTTTTCAATAATGCAAATAATATATTAATAATTTCTATCCTTTTCAATTAATCTAGCTATATACGATTTTAATTTTTTATGTTTTACACACTGCTAATTATAATCCATAATGGAGACGGCTTTAAAAATCAATGTAAAAAATAACAGCTACACATGAATGAAAGAGCAAGAAAGTGCAGCCACGAGCTATTACACATATAATGAAAATGGATTTATTGCTCCAGTCTCATATTTCCTTCTATTATTAAACCATTAAGAAGGTCCCTTAAGTTCAATCCAAAGAGGGAAAGACTTACCCACTATACAGTGCAAAAATATGTTAAAGGAATATTATGAAAATTAAACTCTCAAAAGGTAAGGAAATTGAGTTATAATTCACATAGCTCATCCTATTCACACATATACATGCTAGTATGATGTATTAGTCTAAAAGTTATAAAATGTCTGTGTAGCAGGGTGCATCCCTGCTCCGGCCCTCAAGGGGTTAAAAACAGTCCAGGGAAGGGGCCGGGGATGGAGAAAGCAGCCTTTTAGGCTGGGCTGATTGGGGGGAAGTGGCAGCAGTTGGGGCCACACCCCAAACTGAGCCACAGGCCCTTATAAAAGGGCAGAGAAGCCAGGAGCCAAAAAAGTCTCTCTCTGTGTTCAGAGGGAGAAGGGCCTGGCTGCTGCAAGGGAGTAGACAAGGCACCTAGGGTGAGGCAGGGCTGGGGAAGGTAGTGGAGCCGGGGAGCTCCTGCCTGGAAAGCCCCAGGCTGCAGCCTAGGAGTAGGCTAAGAGGTATTGGGGTTGCAGGGTGCAACCCAGCGGTAGGCCAAGGCAGCAGGTCCAAACCCCTTTGCTGATGATGAGAGGCTAATACTGCAGTCTGCCCCAGGGCGTGGGGCTAGCTAATGACTGGGCAGTTGCCAAGACCCTTAGGCAAAGTGGGGATAGAGTGGGGGGGGTTCCCAGGGAGGGGAAACCCTAAGGAGAAAGGCGTTACTGCCAGGGGGCAGAACCCCATGTAAAAGGGGCACCGGAGTCCAGGGAGGGACACGGGGCCAGTAGCAGAAGGCGGATCACTGGCCTGCAGAGGGTGCTCCAGCTGCAAATTTGAGCTAATTCCCAGGAGTGACCAGCAGGAGACGCCACTGGGGTGAGTGTCCGCCCAGTTACAGTCTGCCTTAATATATACATGAAATTTGGCAGAATCATTGTCATTATGGTAATTATAATTATGCAATTCCTGATTTGTGCATAATATTGCATTTGCAGGATTTTTTGCATTTTGCATTTCCTTGTTTTAAACACAACATAAAACAAAGAGGGAGTAAGTTCACATTTAAATAAAAGAACAGTGTAGTGCCCTGTATCAATGTGAGATGTAGCATTCAAATATGCATTTATTTGTGGCTTTGCACCTGTGTATTTAAGTGATTGCATATAATTGAGAATGATTACCAAATATGTTTCCACATATTGCCGATAATTAGACTTACAGAAACACACTACCTTTAGAATATAATAATGCGGATAAACCTTTGGGGGGAAATGCAAATGTTATTACAAAATGACATTAATGTAATCTGCTGAGGAGTATCTCATATATCAATGTGATAGATAGTGGTATCTCTGTCATCAGTTTGGTTGCTGTTGTCTGTCTGTCAAACATTGAACCTGACAGTGAAATTGACTATAAAACAAGTACAGTAGAACATCAGAGTTACAAACCTCAGTTAGAAACTGAGCAGTCAACTATACAGCTCATTTTGGAACCGGAATTATGCAATCATCATTATCATCAGAGACAAATAAAAAAAGCAAATATAGTACAGTGTTGTGCTAAACAAACTGCTACAAAAAAACCCAGAAAAGTTTTAAAAAGAGATTTAACAAGGTAAAGAAACTGTTTCTGGGCATTTTTCATTTAAATTAAGATGGTTAAAAGCAGGATTTTTCTTCTGCATAGTAAAGGTTCAAACCAGTATTAAGTCAATGCTCAGTTGTAAACTTTTGAAAGTACAACCATAATGTTTTGTTCAGAGTTACGATCTTTTCAGAGTTACGAACAACCTCCATTCCTGAGGTGTTCGTAACTCTGAGGTTCCACTGCATATGCAGTTAGAGTCAGAATCAGTTCTAGGGCACACCCAGCAAATAGCAACATGCTCTAGAAATGATGCACATGTGGCTGTGTTGTAGATCTCAAGTAGGGGAGTCCAATAAACTAAGTTGTAGATGTTGTCTCATTTTTGTTTTGTTTTCTGCAAAGTAGAAAAAATATTAGAAGACTCTTGGAACTAACTGTTTTATTTTTAGAGCGTGTAGGAAGCTCCCACTTTGACACAATGTTGTTGAAAGGTAGCTCTCACCTACCCTTTGAGAGAAAAGGAAGTGGTCACACAGTCTAAGATCCTGTCCTCTTTACTTCCTTGTCCAAGGCCATTTCCTTCACCGCCATCCAGCGTATTTCCAGTTCCAGTATCTCCCTTTTGGACATAAAGGATTTACATATTCTTTGAAGGTTATCTGTTTACCTCTCCAGCCAAACTAAACCTCCTTGCCTCAAGGTGCCTATGGTACAAACTGTCTACATTGACAAGAACAGTATAGTCAAGCCCCAATTCTGTCAGGCTAAGGGTTCATTCCACTTCCCTCACTTCTTGCTAAGACCTGGTGGCAAAATCCAAACATCCAAATAAACCAAACTGCTTCCCAAGTCTCCTTGATTCACAGATTATCCATAGCAAATCCATTCGTATCATTGTTTCCAAAATTTCCCTTCCTTCTGTCTGGGTTTCAGTGACTGTTCCCTTCAGATTCAATACCAACAGATCCTATTCCTTTCCCCTTTATAAAAGATAAATGCTATGTATATACTGAAAGTATTTTTCTGCCACACTTTCCTGTGGTCACCTACATTCTGAGCTCTTCTGCAGATTACAGTTCTCTGCATGCTCCAGTACAGAGTTGAAATCAGGAACTAGGAAGTGCTGGAGGCAGAGGCCTGTCTTAAAGAGCTAGCATGTCCTGTTACAGGGTGTCATAATTCACCAGCTCTTTGATTAAATTTGGTAGAGAATTCTACCGCAGTATCAGCTCTAACCTGACCATTTTGAGGCCAGCAATTTTTGTGGGGGGATTTTGTAGGTGAGGCCAGAATTGAGTTTATAGTTAAAAGTCAGGCCTTGTCTACACTTGTGGCAGCAAGTAGGGTACACGTAGTTACATACTGCAGTGAAAGATGCAGGCAAGGGAGGCAGCGGGGAAAACCTCTGGCAGCGGGGAACTGCTTTCCCCAGTGCCTCCCTCCACCAGAGCCTGCAGCCAGGAAAGGTTCCTGCAACTCCCTGTTCCCAGAGTCTTTCACTGCAGCAGGGAAAGGCTCCAGCGGGGAAGGGTTGGAGGGGGAAGCAAGGAGACACAATACAGCTAAAAATAGCAGCTTAGAAGTGGGAGACACTGCTTGGGCATGTAGAAACCCATGGTTCTGGCAAGTCTTTAATTTACTCATCTAAACAGTGCCTCATCATCTACACTGCTACTTATACATGTGCTAGCTGGGCATGCAGTGTCTTTACATGCCACTACAGAGGTGGAGCTATCCTCAGCTGCAACCTGAACTCAGGGCTGGATTAACTCTCTTGTGGGCCCAGGGCTATTAGATTTTGTGGGGCCCCTGTATACAAGTCTTTTTTCCTAATTTAAAACAAAATTATCACAATTATGGCATTGAGGCTATTAATGCTATACTAAACTTTTAATGAACATAAAGCCGTTCTGTGGTTACATTTCAGCCTTAAAACATGTAAAATATAAGAACAGGAGTACTTGTGGCACCTTAGAGACTAACAAATTTATTTCAGCATGAGCTTTCGTGAGCTACAGCTCACTTCTTCGGATGCACAGAATGGAAGACACAGACAGGAGATATTTATACATACAGAGAACATACTTCCACCTTTTCATGTTCTCTGTATGTATAAATATCTCCTGTCTGTGTGTTCCATTCTATGCATCCGAAGAAGTGAGCTGTAGCTCACGAAAGCTCATGCTGAAATAAATTTGTTAGTCTCTAAGGTGCCACAAACACTCCTGTTCTTTTTGTGGATACAGACTAACATGGCTGCTACTCTGAAACATGTAGAATATAGTTAAGTTAATTCAAAATAACCTACTTCTTACCTTAGAACAGCTATTATAGTAGTTTCTTTCTGGTCTTCAGGGCTGAGAAATCCTTGATGATGTCACTGAAATGTAGTTGATGAAGCAAGTCATACACTATTGATATTAGAGTCAAATTATTCAGTCTCATCTGATCCATGCTTGACCTCAGCTTGTTTTTTATTAACGCCAGTTTTGTAAACGATTGTTCCCCTCCAGCGTTAGTAACTGGGAGTGTCAAAAAAATCCATAAGGAATGTCTACACTGGGAAACACAGACTGCAGACTCAGTTGTCTTAAAACGTGAAGTAGTGTCTTTGCCATTTTGTCTTCCTCGCTTTTTGTGAACTTCCTAAATTGAACTAGTTTATATGCAAAATCCTCTTGTAAGTCAGTAATGTATTTGTTTTTGTAGTTTAAGAGCTGAATTATGTAATTCTGATACAGAAAATAGATGAAGATTGTTCATAAATCCAAAGTAGCCGCATACCTCTTCATAGACTTCATACTTGTGATGCAACTCTACAACAAGTTCATCAATAACAACATTGAAAACCTCCACACAAAATTTCTCTTGGCCTGACAACTTACAGCCCGGCTCCCCAGACTCATCTTTTTGTTTTTTATGGTTCAGTTCACATTGCTTTTCCAATTTATACTGTTGAGAAACTCAATGTCATTTGTTTAGTGGTAATTTCAAAGCTGTCAAACTGAACTTAGAGACCAGCCACAAAATCATGTAAAGAGACCACCAACTTTACAGCATAAGGCAAGTCAAGGTCGACAGCCTGAAGTGCAGTGCTTGTTGCTTGAAATCTCTGCAGAACTGTTCCAGAGGTTGAAAAGAAAAGCAATTTCCATCTTGCCCATTTTCATGAACAGTGATCGTGCATTGTTGTGTATTTGAGTTCTGATTTGGATCATCGGCTGGTTTTCAGAGAGATTCCTGAATATTTTCATAATTCAGCCCTAGTGCTTTTGTAGCCTGGTCATGTACATAACACGTTTTATCTAAAAGAGCTTTCAGCGTCTCGATTCGCTTATTGTCATTTGGCTCTAATCCTGCCGTAACAATTTGCCAGTGAGTGGTTGATTTCAAGAAGAAATTAAAAAGTGACTGAACAAAGGAAAAAAACATGTTTGCCTCCAAGCAGCAGTTTACGCTCATAACTCCAACAAAATTGAGAGTGTAAGCTGTGCAAAGTAACCACTCTACTACAGGGTTTATCTCCCGAATTCGTGATTGCAGAACTTTTTGCTATGTCAATGTCCATCTTCTGCAAAACTGTCAAAACTGAATTACAAAAGTGATTCTTCAGTATGACTTGTTCTTGCAAGAAATTTAAGAAAACGCTCTTGAATCTGTCCCTTTTGCAATACACAGTGACAATGAACATAAGTTGATCTATGTGGTATATGTCAGGAGTGGAATCTACAATAACTGAAAAGTACTTTGAAATCTGCAACTGACCGTTTATTTCTGAAAGCACCCTTTGTCCCATTAAAGTTATAAATTCCTCACAAATCGTTGAAGAAAAGTAAGAAGGCCTTCCTTTACCAGTATTCCCATATTTTTTAATATGTTATTTAAAAAAGGATCAAACTGAGTCAATAATTCCAAGGTGCCCAAGTAATTTCCATTATTGGGGGATCCAATAGTTTCAACATCTCCTCTGAAAGAAAGCTCTCGCTCTGCCAGAAACTTAACAACTGCAACAGCCGATCTGAGGACCTCTTTCCAATAAGCAGGTCAGTTTCAAACTGTTTTTTTCAGTTCTGAGTCAATTTGCCCTTTGGCTTGTGTCCAATAAATCCAGGTAAGCATTGCATTTCTGTGACAAATGTTGCTCTTGTGCTCAACAACACAAACTGCATCATGTTTCCAGTCATTAAAGCCACAACCACTAAATGCCCTTGTAGGAGAGGACAAATCTCCAAACAATCAACACACAAAACAAAAAAAACAGACCCTGTCGATGGAGAACACAGAAGCCACTCACGAGGTACAGATTCCCCATTTTGAAGAGTACGTGTGAAGAGGGTTTTCGATAAATACCGTTTTTGATGTTTGTATTTTTCAGATGCTGAAAAATCAAAATGTTTGCTTTGATATAGCATTGGCCCTTTTGTAATCTAATAAGAAACCACATAAATCCATAATTAAAATTGGATCAATTCCACCATACATACTTCATACATAATTGGATCCCTTTCTCACTCTCCAACTTTTAGGTAAATCTGGTTGAACTTTTGATTGTTTTAGAGATTTTGAAATATAACAATAAACTGAGTAGGGAAATTAAGTATTACCATTCACAAACTTTATGACAGATAGAGACACAATTATCTTGGTACTCCATGATGCTGGTGCAGAATGGCTGATCATGTGTCCCTGGATTTTTGTGATTAACTCCTCATGCTAACTATTAGGACATTGCCAAATAGCTTAATTTTTGTGACCATTTGGTAATTTTGTTTCATGAAGGATGTGCACACATTTTGTGAATCTGTTCCATAGACATAATATCACTAAAAAGCTGACACCCAGTGCAAAAGACCTTCTAAGGGGATTTATGTGATTTTGGTTTACTTATCTGAAATATACAGAAAAATTCTGAGGAGTCTGAAACCATTACTCATGATGTGTAGTATTTATTCATATGCGTAGTTCCCTTAACTGAATAAGGTTTGTAGAATCTGTCCATAAGTATACAAATAACTTAAAACAGTAGTTTAAAAGGAGAGAAATTGTGAGTTCTTATTCCTCTTGAACTAAGATGGAATAAATAGCTGAGGCACATGTAGAACTCAAAACATGCCACAAGGAGGCATGAACTGAAGGATTCTCAGAAAAGACAGAGATGATATGAAGGTAGAAGTGAAAACTTGGTTGTAGCAGTAGCTACAAAGTGTCTAGACAGATTTGGAAGTTTTAGACCATAGGGCTAGTTTGCTAGCTTGATATATTGCATAATATGTTTTCTTTATAGGCCTGATTCATATTATTTTGTTATCATATCCTATTAGTGAATCATAATATTTTCTTGGGTTTTGCTTATGTTGAATTCCAGTTTATGGTATTCATAAGAGTCATTCATGGTTATTCATAATAGTTGGCTGTAATGCAAGTAACCTACAGGCTTGTATCCTGTATGATTAGCTAGAGCAAGTCAGAATGAGTGTTTGTAACCTTTAGCATACATACATGGCCTACCGGTTGTCCCTCCTAACTTTGGGGCACCGAACAAAGAATTAAATCTGTTTACCTTAAGTATGGAGCAGACCGGTAACTGCAGGGCAGACCACAGAACATGGAAGTCATGAGTTAGGCCAAGGGTAACTGTTTTGAGGATGAGATAATCTATATCAATACATATGAATATGTCATAATATGTTAACCTATAGAGTAAGTGCAGCCAAAGATTTATGAGAGTGAGGAAATAAGATTTGGACATCGAAGGTTGGGCCTAGATTCCAGCAGTGGGCAGTACCGGGACCCTATAAGAGGGCAAACAACCATGTAGGGAGGTCACTTTCCCTATCTTCTATCAAGCTATCAGCTCAGCTTCACCATACAGCCTAGCTACTCAACACTTGAACCGAATCCCTACCAACTTGGGAAGTCTGGACCATTAGTTCCTCAGGCATGCCAGAGATGAGGCCGGTCCTCTGTCTCCTACAACCAGGTCTTCAGAGAAGGGTGTGAGTATGCTAGCTTAAGTAGTTTTTAGAATAGAGATATGACCCCTAGGGGTCATGGAATTGTATTACTACTTTGTGACTGTGTGTTCAATAGCATTTAGTGTTCTTTCATTCATATTAATAAAGATCTTATCAATTTGGTATTGTCTTCAGTGCAAGTGTCCTTGCTAGACATCCCAAGAGTCCTCTCATGATATTGAGCTCTCTGTGTTCTCTAACCCTGTAGCCAGGCCCTCTCAGAGGTCCAGAGACGCCCAGGCCACTTCCAGCTTTTGAGGCCCCTAGCCATAATAAACATAAAAAAATGATGACACATGAAAATAAAATAAGGCACCAAAAAAAGAGTGAGACATAATTTGAATTTTTTATTTAACGAATGCTTTTCTAGCTTTTCCTGTCCAAATGCACTAATTATTGAGGAAAAATCTAGCTTTTGTGCAATGTCACAGCTGATATTAAGCGCGGCGAGCCAATTCAAATGCTCTTGTCCCATAGTTGAATGGTGATAGTTCTTTACCTGCTGCAACACATTGAAGTTGCATTCCTATGAAGCCACTGATGCAGGCAAACTGATAAAAATATGCAATGCAATTGTGATATTAGGAAATACCCCAGAGAGTCTAAGTTTGAGTACTTCTTGAAGCAATTCCTTTGGCTTGGATCCAATTTAAAGTTTGTGGAATATATTCATTTGAGGAAGACAACCTCATCACCGAAATCTTGAGATTTCTTTGTTGTACTGTTGCTGAAATTGTTCAGCTGCAGAAAGTAGATCTTCATTACTCAGTCTATTGAACTGCCAAAGAAACCCCAAAAGGGTACAAATTAGTTGCAGTGACTCAAATCAATGTGTAAAACCTGATTGAACAGCATCAATGATGACAAGGAAGACACTGACCCTATAATGGTGCTTGGCATCAGATGCAGTAGGTAAGTTGCGATTGATGGAGAAGTCAGATGAAACGCCAATATTCTGTGCTACTAATTTGGACTCAGTCTGGATTGCATCACATTGTTCATGAATCTGTTGAATGTCATTGATAAGACTTTCACTGTTATCCCTCTCAACATCAAGTGTAACATTGCGTGCTTCAATTACCAGGTAAGTTTGGTGGATCATTGTAAGTAGCTTCATCCACAAAGATGACATCAGAATGCATTCAAATTTGGACATGTGCTTCTGAATAGACTGAAGTTCAGTTTGAGCCTGTGTAGTGAGATTGAGAGATTCAAGCTCATTTAAAGTCTTTCTCACTGAAATCAAATGTTGCGCAACTGGTTGAACACCATCAATCCATGCAGACGATCTAGTTTTGGACATCCCATGCAGTGAAACAAGAAGAGAGCATGATTATCAGCATCTTGTCGAATGTTACTTGGAGTTTCAAAACAACTAATTTGAAGCATTGCTCTTGTCAATAATTCCAATGTCAGCCACAGTCAAACCTGTAGTACTCATGAATTGCTCTTGCTGCATAAGATCTACATCTTCCTGTTGCTGTTGAGTTTCTTGATCTTCTGCTGTATCTGTTAATGTTGGCACATCTCCTTCTTGACTACTGTCCTCATGTTCAGGTATTGGCATTGAAATATCACCTGTTGCAGTTGAAGAGTTTTCATTATCTGTAGCATTGTTTGTTGGGTAAGGTGTGTTTTCCAGTGGTTTGAGAAATGAAGTTATTGGCTTTGATCTCTTAGCTGCTGCTTCACTCAGCTATTTTCACCATCTCTTGTTTGCACCACTTTCAACTCTCCTCTTCATAGTGATCGATCTGATGTTTACACCTGAAATGTTCTAAAGTAGATATGTAGCCTATCTACACTTGAAATATTCTGCTGTAAATAAGTATCTTATTTATACTTGAAATCTTCTACTGTAAACATGGACACATGCTGAATGGCACACAAATGCTGAAAAGACTTAAAACGAAAGAATACTAATTAAGAACACACAATGAAACAGTCAGGTTATTATCCTTATCTCTGAATCAAACCTCAAGCATGCAAAGCATAATATAACAGGCTGAGCTGAAGACAAAAGGATGACGTACGTGTGTGTGTGTGTGTGTGTATATATATATATAAAATAGTAAACACAGACAAGGATCCAGATAGATGGATAATATCCAAAAAGTTCAAACTTGTGTCCTCACGAAACTCACTGTACAAGATTGTCCTCACAGATTTTCACCTTGAATTTGGGCCTACAGACTACAAAAGCCTATGATGATGGCCAAGCTACTAAGCTAGGACTCAGCCAATCAACCTGTCACCTCTTTTAGCTACCATCTGAAGATGATGATGAAGAATTCTCACACATAAATAATTCCTTAGTCAACTAGATGTAAAACTATTAAGATAGTAACATGTAACAATTCTCTACCTTTCAACACACAGTTGATCCAGCACCATCCACTAGTAGTGCTTTGTTTATATAATCAGCTGATCTGATAGGACATGTTCATCACAGTCCAATCTTGTGCCATCAGAACCGATATATTTGTATTAATATTTATGATCATTTTAAACTCCTTAATGACAAGTATCAGTCACCTTCGATGATAGATATAGATGGGGGAATAGATCTGTAGTGTGGGGGTTTTGTGGTCAAATCTATAGCTCCCTGTGGAAATACCCAGTACTGGGTTAACAAGAGTCCTGCAAATTAAGATAACTGATAGAGAACTAGAGTCCTTCTGTGGAGCAGTACAGCAGAGTTAAAAACAGTGCTAATGAGGAAGGTGGAAGCTGTCTTTCCTGAGCCCTGTAAGTACAAATATGTGTCCATTACGCATGATGGGACAATGAGTTTCTAACTCAGTCCATAACATTTTTGAATGAGTAAAAAATTCAGTTTGTAAAATAATACAGATTGTCAATAATGCTAAAATAAGGGGAGTTAAATTCGGGTACTGTGAAAAGAGTGGCCACAAAAAGAAGGCGTGTTATAAATTCAAGCCAAGTCAGAACAAAGCATCACAATTACCTAGTAAAAGTTCACCCTGTTTTGGAAAAATCAGTGATATCAGGCTGAAAGGGCAATGCTTGTAGGTACAAGGAATAGCCCCCGCCCCCGAGCTTTTGTTTCGATCTGGGCAGATGAAAAGTTATAATGGAAACATGGCTATTGAATCTGTGCTAGTGACTCTGAAGTGAAGAGGAATTGTACACAGTGACTCAAATTTAACAGTTATTACACCAGTTACATTAAAAAGGCTTGGGGGAAAAATGATCCAGAACTGAACAACTTATTTGGTCTCAAATGGAGACAGTGACTAGGGAACACACACTCATACTAAATGAGAAAACGTGGGTTTTAAAATTGGACCTCTAGAACTGGAGCAAGAGGTCTGAATAGCTGAGATAGTGAATGAGCTAATATATTTGTGGCACCCTGTACCTCAAAGTAGCACCCTGTAACCTCCATATTTCATCATTCATTTATGGTTGTGATATTTCATACAAAGCATGCCATGTATGATATCATACAAAAGGTCATGACCTGCTGAAATATATTGTTCTGTCAAAATATGTGTAGTATTAGTGTGTATGAAGTTATAAGATTTTGCTGTATGGTAGTTATTGAAATATGTTGTAAATTTGGAAGTCATCCACTGCTAGTTCTCCAGTGACCACAAAGGAGGTGATCTACACACAGGCGGGTGTTAACCAACCATTAGGGGAGTTGTAAACAAGTAATTTACAGTTCTTTGAGAGAAGCATTGGGTTAGTTTATTTCCAGGGACATGGACTAAGTGTATAAAATAAGGGATAGTGGCATCACGAGGGCACCTTTCTCCTCCCCCACCTATGCTAGAAGCAACAAGAACTCTGAGAAGACACAGATTTGACCTGAGGAGACTGGTCCCAGGCTTAAAGGGAAAGCCTGTGTATTAAGGACTGTAACCTACCTGCAACATCCAGTGGTGTCAGAAACTGTTTGATCCAAATACTGCTTGATCTAATGAGGTTCAGTATTTAGACTGTGTGCTTACCTTTTATTTAATTTAGTAACTATTTCTGACGTTTTGTGCCTACCACTTATACTCACTTAAAAACTATCTTTCTGTACTTAATAAAGCTGTTTTATATTTTACCCAAAACTGTGTGTTGGTTGAAGTGCTTGGGAAATCTCAGCTCAGTTTATAAAGCCGGACTGGGTAATGAATTTACACTGGCCTGGCTTCTGATCAGGGCAAGACTGTACTGTTCTGGGGTGTAAGGCTGGGAGCTTGGGAGACTTGCTGGTGTCTTTCTGTGTTTGATTCGTGAGTGGCTCAGGGAGCATTAATGCAGTTTAGGTGGGTGTGAGGCTCCACATGCTGTTGTACTGAGTGATAGCACCCAGAAGGGTTTGCTTATCACTAGCAAAACATTGTGCGAGATAGCCCAAGTTGGAGAGGTAAGAGGGCACAGCAGTACCCCAGTTCCAGGTTGTATCCCAGGGATCCTGTTGCCGGTAGAGCAACGGTTTGGGGTTCGTTTGCCCGGTGTGCGTATCCCCAAATAACCACACTGGAGTGGAGAAGCTAGTAGTACTTTATTTGAGCTCAAATAAGGTGCACGGAGATGCAACTCTCAAATCATGCACGAATTACTATCCGTTGCCATGTCTTATATACCTTACTTGTTTACAGAGATGTTCACAGGTGCTACAATTCATCATTTACAATTCATTAACTACCGGATCTTTTAATTAACTATATCCTTAACCCATACTACTGACCCCTTTGATCGATTACCTCCTGTACCACAAACAAAGAACAAAAGAAAATGATAAATGATCACATGTACTTATGCTAGCTAGCAGGCCTAAGAATGTAAACTTCTGACCCACGCCATATTGCCTAGTTACTTGGAGCTTTTCTCCCCCCCCCCCCAACAATCCCCCTTTGAGAATACTCAAAAGCCTTTTGCTGAGTTTTCTCATACTCATTGCTTAGAATAAGGTTGAAGGGTAAGCCACCCGATGCTGGCAACGAGACCGCCCTAAGGGGGTACATCAGGAGCTCTGGGGAACGGGGGGCGCACAAAGCTTACGGAGGAGCATCTTAAAACAAACAATCAGAATGAGGGTGACCAGGCACAGCATTAGCCCTGTGAGGAGAAGATGCACAAAGCCCCCTCCTATTCCTCCCAGGTTGGGCAACCAACTCCAGAGGGAGTCAAACGTGGTAGGTTCCCTTTCTTGGGCCTTCCACTGCTCAAAAGCCTGTTCGGCCAACAGGATGTGTTTGTTACTGTCCTGTGCATTTTCTGGGACATAAGTACAACATTCATCCCCTATAAGGGCGCACACCCCGCCCTGGGAAGCCACACTTCCACCCAGGAAGTGTCCACGTATGTCTCCATGATCACAGATCAGATGGTATTTCTGATGCGTCTGTAAGGGCAGTGGGCCAAGTCTGGTACTCAAGATCACTCCGAATGGCCATCAGCTGGTCATTCAGGAAATCCCGAATTCCTAAACATACTAGATCCCACTGCAATGCCTTCCCAGCCTCAGTGATATTCAATACCATTTTTCCTTGGTGTAGTACTATAATACACCTGTTATTTAACTATTCTCAGGTACTTTCAAAAGGCATCGACATTAATAGCATAGGAGGGGGTTACATTATTAGTCACTCTCCAGGACACAGGGCGCAGCCTGTAGAATAAACTCCAAACAATACCACATTCCCAAGCATGGGTCCCACAAATGTCCTTTCTAGTCAGGAATTCCTGGACTTTGGCAGTCAGTCTCTGGCACTTCACAGTGGTGTTGGTAGTCAGCAGGACTTAATAAGGGCCTTTTCAGCATGGAGCCAAAGCAGTCTTTCGTTGGTGGACCTTTACATCAATCCAGTTTCCTGGTTCCAAGGAGTGGCAGGGCTGCTAGGGTCTTCGGGTAGCGCTTCCTTTCCTGTGAGAAAAGAAACCTAACACATTTCATTAGTGCCTGGCAGTGTTTTGCAGATCTCATAGCTGCGTGGGCACATTCAAGACCCCCCTCCTTTTCTTGGTTGTCAGCCAAGTCTTGACTGTGAGTGGAGTCAGTGTCTAATTATTTTTTTTTTTCAGTTAACTCATTTTGTTCTTTGTCCCTTTTTCCTTCTTGGCTTCTTTTAACCTGCAAAGGGAACTTCCACTTTTCACTTATACACCTTTTTTCCAAAAAATGAACACATAAACATTGTCATTATACAGTACATTAGTCTTATTATTCAATATATGCCACACATACCCTTTTACTAAAATAACCTTATTACAGAACTTTGGAGCAACAAGCTAGACAAGCACACCCACTTTGAGGAGTTCATTCAATTCAACCTCTAATCCAATAGCTTTCCACCATCCCCAGCCCCCTGGCTAGAAATCTAAGGTAGCCAGAAAGATCCCATGCATAATATGGGGAGTGGGTTAAGTACAGGCATTGATACAAGCTACAGCATGTACAGGCATTGTGGGTTAACTTTTCATGTCTTTGCTTTCAAAGACTGTTGGTATGCAAATTTTAACAACAATTTTTGTACAGCATGCCTCCCCCCCCCCCCAACAATCCTATCACAATATGATCTGGATTTTATTGTGGTTCATGCATGATAAATGACAGGAAAGTGTATTACTGAACTGGCCTACTCCCCAGATACTCACAGATATACAGTGCTTTGTAGCAATCTGTTCATACGATAGACATTTCATTTGTGGATTTGCAAATATTGCAGGACTGCTGGTTGGGTTGAGTGAGACAATTTGTGTGGCTACTAGAGTATGATTTGGCATTTGCAGAGTTAAAAAAAAATCACTTGTGGCCCCTCCTGTTTTAGCCCATCCATTTTTCAGAAATCCTTTCATATTAGACATAAATGCTATTGCTTATCAATTGGGGACAATCTTGGCACAAAGAGCACAAAAGATTCTAAAGGGAATGGTGACTTGGAAAGTCCTGAAAGAAAGAACACTGTAAACATGTAAATAGTTAAACCTTTATAATTATTAATTTATTTCTTTTCTGTTTGAGACTTATACTTTATTTTCAGATGTTTATCATGTCACCCATGTCAAACGATCGAACAATTCGAGAATTGTTAGGACAGGCATCACCAGGTGGCACTATTACACAGTCTTCAAGTTCTTGGTCTTAACAAACAAGGAAGTTTATCATTCTGGGAGAAATTTTTGGTGTTGGCTGTTGTTTTTTGGTTATACAAGGTTCTGGATGGAGAAGGAGCAGCAGCAGGAGAGTTTGCTGTCTGCCTTGGTCTCTGATTAGAGTCAATTCTTGAGACAGAGTTTCAGCCTGGGAACCAGGCATTGGTTGTGGGCTAAAATTTCTCAAAGAAGGGACTGCATGCTGTTTGACCATTCAGATATGTGTATGAAGAAAACAAGTTACACTTACAATAAGGCCAGACTTCACCTCCACTGGGAAGCTGGTATGCAAGGCCCTGATATATGCTACCAGTCAAAAGAGGGGTGATGCTGTTGTCAGAAATGGGACACTGATATTGGAAGAAGGGACAATATTACTTCTCTTTCTGTGCAGCCCTTTACTGTTCTCTCCTAGTCTTAGCATCTGCCACATCAATCTACCTATACCCTAACCTCCCTACCTTCCACACTACTACCTACTGCCCCAAACCCCCAATTCAACTATACCCTCATTCACCAATTGACTCCATTCACCTTTGCAGACAACCCAATCAATCCCCATCCCAGCTCAGAACCTCCCCAAGTCCCCTTAGCTCCCTCCAACCCAACCCCTATCTGATCAAAGGAGGGATGTAAATACATTTAAAAAGGTAAACATTTAAATGGTTGAAAATATTTCATTTAAACAGTTTACCAACTGGGACAGGGTGGCACGCTTGGGGCCACTCCGGCCCGTGTGGGGCCACTGGGGCACCTGCCAGCCCAGGGGTTACCGGTTAAGGTGGGTTAACCGGTAAGACTAATGCTTATGGTTAACTGGTTAACATTTTACATCCCTAGATCAAACCTCTCCTCTTTGCGCACACATCCCACCAATCTGAGAATCCCTCCCTTGCTAACAAATCTTTCTACAGCTAGGATCCACCCCACTCAGCTTGGAACCTTCTCCTACCTGACACTCCTAGGCTTAGAATAAACACACATGTAGACACACAACTCATCGGACTTATAAAACCAATCACCACCCTTTTACATGAGACAACTACCTGGCTCAGAAACTCTTTTTTTTTTTTTTTTTAATATATATATAGAGGGTTTCTGAGCCAGGTAGTTTTATTTTTATTATATATATTGTGACAGACCCAAACCAGTGGGGTACAGGAGTCTGGTAGACGGCAAATATACTGGTCACTGGGTGAGTAGTTATCTGTTCCCTGAG
>NC_133769.1:274360516-274362112 GCF_003597395.2 Chelonoidis abingdonii | reverse complement strand
CACCACAATGGATGACTTAGTACAGGCATTGATACAAGCTACAGCAGCCCAGCAGGAGGCTACCCGTGTCCAGGCAGCTGCCCAACAGGAGGTAGTGCGGATGCAGCAAGAGACTAATTGCCTGCTGATGGACCAGGCTTCTCAAGACCGAGCTACGTTGCGAGAACTGGTGAAGCAGGTAAAGACCCTTACAGAGCTGAACCGTGGCCATGATAGGACACAGATCATACGGGCCAGCCGTTGGCTGCAGAAAGTGACACGGGAGGATGATGTAGAGGCATACCTTCTGGTCTTTGAGAGGACAGCCCTATGGGTGGCCTGGCCTCAAGATCAGTGGTTTGGCATCCTTGCCCCATTCCTGGTTGGGGAGGCCCAGAAGGCTTACTATGATCTGCCTGAAGAGGCTGCAGCAGATTACCCCCAGCTGAAAGCACAGATCCTGGCCAGATCTGGGGTAATGACTGCAGTGCGGGCCCAGTGGTATCACAAGTGGAGGTACCAGGAAAATTAAACCCCTCGGTCCCAATTGTATGGCCTCAACCATCTCGCACGAAAGTGGTTGCGAACGGAGTCCCAGAGTCCAGAAGAGATACTAGAGGTTTTGGTCATTGACTGATACATGAGGGGACTACTGCCAGACCTTCGTGCCTGGGTAAGCCAGAATGAACCCTCCACCTATGATGAGGTTGTTGCACTGGTAGAAAGGTGAAGGACAGCGAGGGAGCTGACCCGACCAGTTAAGGAAGAGGCACCCCAGGTTAAACTAGCAGCACTAAGCCCTAGAACTCGAGTGACGGGGCCACTAGGAGAGCCTAGGTGGAAAAAGAGAGGGGCTGAAAGCTCACTAGAAGCCACAAAGAGTCGGAGCACTGAGGGAGAAGAGCATCATGATGTTAGATTGCCCAAACCAAGAGACCGGGAATGCCTAGGGCTCCATACAGATGTTATGCCTGCGGGGAGTGGGGACATATAGCTGCACAGTGTACCAATGCTGAGGAGCCGATGCAGTGTAACCTGGGGAACTAGGCAGACTCATGCTCCCTAATCCACCTTGTGGGGTCTCACTAACCCCACATATGTACACCAAACCAGTAAAGCTAAATGGGGTAGTGACCACGGAACTGGTTGATTCAGGGAGTGCTATCACGCTTGTCTCGGGGAAGCTTGTGAAGTGTAGTCAACTGCTGCGGGCTAAGTGTATGGGGATAACATGCGTCCATGGGACAGCTGGTTATTACCCCACCATCCCAGTAAAACTCGAAATTCAGGGGAACACTACTGAGGTAGCAGCAGGTGTAGTCCCTAAACTCCCATACCTGGTGCTCATAGGGAGGGACTTCCCAGGGTTTGGAAACTTACTCTCAGTAGGAGGATTGGAGGAAAAGGGAAACCCTGAAGTTAGTGAGGCCTCCATAGTAGACTGTCAACCCCCAGTTTTCTTTGAAATATCCTCAGATTTATTTTCCATTCCCAGACATGGTAGAAAGTCAAAAAGGGAAAGGAGGGCAGCTAAGGCCTTGGGAACCCGAATACTGACCCAAAGCCAGAGAGTCGCTCTCATAGGCAGGCGGACCCGAGCAGCTGAAAAGGAGGCCA
>NC_133769.1:274326650-274358028 GCF_003597395.2 Chelonoidis abingdonii | reverse complement strand
TACTAATAGCTCCTATTTCACCAAGAATTATCCTGTTCAGAGGATGACATCGAAGATAGGGTTGGGACCTTCTACACAGCATTCAGGAGGAGAGGAAAACCCAATTCTCTACTCATAGCGAAACTGCCTTCGAGGGAAGCAACACATATGCAATGATGAAGGAGTGCCTTGCTGTAAAGTGGCATGGAAGCATGCACTACACTTGCTCGGCGAATTTGTCTCTGTGCTGCCATGCCTCTCTGCCAATGGATGCAGCGACAAGGAGAGAACACACGGGTACAGTTTCTATCCCTCCAACCTTTCCAAGTTCTGTTCAACATAATTGGAGCTGTCACGCAATCTGATCTGTCACTGATCACGTCTGCACCCAAAGCTGCCCAACCTTGTGGTTGAGCAAGCTGGGAGATATGGACAGACCCAACTAGTGGGGTACGGGTATTTGTACTAGGCCAAATAGATGTCACTGACTGAGTATATTCTTTCCCACTGAAGTGACCAGCAGGGCTTCACAGGAGTAATTCAAGAATTCTGAAACCCAACTTAAGCAGACAGGATTATATATCACTCCACCAATCACAGGCAATAATCAGTCACCTGGTTTTTAAAAATAAGCTCACTCCATCAATTGGGAAGCTATAGAGAGAAAATGATGTGCAGCTGGGAGCAAGAGCACAGGAGCTAAGAGAGAGCTTTGCTGATGAGACTACTGAGTCAACGTTTAGACACAGAGGAGGTCCTTATGATGATTAAAGATGTGTTGAGAGCCATGGAACTGCCAGGAAGTTAGCTGTCATTGCAGTTGTTACAAGGGCACTATAGACAGCTGCAATCCACAGGGCCCGCCCTGGGCTGGAACCCGGAGTAGAGGGGGGGCCCAGGTTCCCCCCAAACCTCCCAACTCCTGATCAGACACAGGAGGAGTTGATCCAGACTGTGGGGAAGATCACTGAGGTGAGCAAATCTGCCAATAAGTGCAGGACCCACCAAGGGGTGTGTGTGTGTGTGTTTATTTATATATATATATATATAACTAGAAGAAAACCTGCAACTATAATAGAGAACTCCCTAAAATAAGTTATATATCTCTACCCCAATATAACGCGACCCGATATAACACAAATTTGGATATAACACGGTAAAGCAGTACTCTGGTGCGGGGGCAGGGCTGCTCGTTCCAGCGGATCAAAGCAAGTTTGATGTAACGCAGTTTCACCTATAATGCAGTAAGATTTTTGACTCCCGGGGACAGCATTATATCGGGGTAGAGGTGTATTATTGTCGTTCATAATTTGTGGAATTCTTACTTGTATCTGGGTCTGGGAAAACAGAAACAGAGGAAGCACAGAGCATGTGCCTCTGTTCTGGAATAACTCCACAGAAGGTAGTATTACCTACTCTGCTTTCTTTCTATTCTGGCAGATTATGTGCTGCAAAGATTCCAGGGGATGAAGGATGCAAAGAGCATATATATAGTTTTCCTGCGTGGTGCAGGATTTTAATAGACCCACATTAACCTGTTACTCCTGGGGGAATGCTGCATCAAAAAAAAAAATCTGTGCACAATATTTTAAAATTCTGCAAAATTCTGTATATTTGTCAAAATAACACACTATAATTGTCTAACAATATAAACAACAAAAATGATTCACAAAATGTTTTTTGACAAATATTCCTTACAGAACTTTAAGTAATAATTCATATAAACTACACTACAGAAACGTATTTCTCACACCTCTCAGAAGCAGTGCAAAGGTGTGAGGGAATCAGGGGTAATGAAGGAGCTGAGGGAGAAGGAAGCAATTGCTAGAAAGAAGCCTGAGGGTGAACCTGGAGGGTTGTTGGATGTGGGTGGGAGGAGTATTGAATGTTTTGGGGTTTTTTGAGGGGAGGGAGGGATTGTTAAGGAGTTTGGGAGCTTCCCCCATGCAGACCTTGCTGATCCCTAGCCACATCAGCCCCATCCCCATGTGTCCCTTCCCCCGCACTCCCATTCAGCTCCTAGCTCAATGCTGTCCCCCCCAGCTCCTGTGACCCCACCCCAGTCTGCTTCCCCTAGTAGCCCTTCTGAACCCATTGATGTGACTGGCCAGTCCCATGTGCCCCACTCTGTCTGTCCACCCCATATGCTGTGTATCCTCATCTGCCTCTATCTGTCTGCAGCTGGCTGTTCTGGGCTTGAGCCTACTGCCCTGTCTTCTGGCACCGCAGCAGCACCCCTTGGGCAAAAGGTATAATTTCAGCCCTCCCCCATTTTCTGCAGGGGAAAAAAATTCCATGGAGCAGATGAATTTGGTGCATGTGTAGTGGCACAGTATTCCTCCAGGAGTAACCTGTATTCCCTGCTCTGCGCCTCCTCCCTGCAGTCTATGTTTTGGGCTGTAGGGAACATGCTCTGCTAGCTCCCCAGAGGTTTGCATTCCATGCCTTGTGTCTCCTCCCTTTGCTACCTACAGTCTGTGTGCTGCAAGGCTAGAACTCCTCAGTGGCAATCAGGTATCTTACTGCTTTTGATGGGGTTGCTTTAGCGCCTAAGAGTCCCTCCAACTGGCAGCAGATGGTACTATTACAGTTGTGATGTTATTGGTGTGCTTGGCTCCCTCAGCCCCAATCAGCCACCCTTGCTCTCCAAACACAAATAACACTGAGGTCTTCCCTCTGTGGGCTCCAGGTAGAGGTCTTGCTCAGTACTAAATAGAGCCTGGAGCTGTATCCTCTCCTCATCAGATACCCCACACTGCTGAGAGCAGGAGAACAATGTGAGCCACCCCACATACAGATTCTTAGGCAGCCCTCTGGATACAGGGACTGAGTGGGATGGTGTCACAGGACAAAAGAGCCCCATTCTACATGATTCAAGGGAGATTTTCCTATAAAAGGTCCCATTTGTACATGGACCTGAGAATAGTCTAGCTCAAAAACATCCAGAATATACTTGTTTCTTAATAAATGTAACTCAAAAAAATGTAACAATGCCTATCTGTGGGTGCAATTTATGGATTAAGACAAAAAAATTGAATTTGCTTAAGTTAATGATAGGTTTCACTTGTGCTATGACAGCATCTTGCACAGGCTATGAATATTCAAAGCAGAATACAGCGGATTATTCTTCTGAAGGGAGAAATGAACATACTCCTAGGGGAATTCTGCACCAAAAATTAAAAATTCTACACCAAAAAAAATTCTGCATATATTTTAAAATTATTCAAAATTCTGCATATTTTATTTGTCAAAAATAATATCATACCAGTTTCCATTATTTTGGTAATTTATTTCAAAATATCTGTCCGCAAGTATGTCTGTAACAATACAGAACAAAAAAAAAAGATTCTGGTAATTTTTTTTTGATAAATATTTTCCTTATTAGGCATATTAATACAGAACTTTAAGTAACTCATTTAAATTACAATGCAGAACTGTATTTCTCGCACCTCTCAGAAGCAGTCAAAGGCTTGGGGGAGTCAGGGGTAAAGGGAGAACTGAGGCAGAGGGAAGGAAGCTGAAGTGAACCTGGATGGTTGTTGGGTGTGGGTGAGACAAGCACGGAACAGGATTTTTTGGGAGGGAGGGGCGGGATAGTTGGGGAGCCTCCCGCATACAGACCTTGTACCTGACTGAATGGGAGAAACTTGAGGTCAGCCATCTTCCCGTCCCTGTGCCCCACAACCCCATGGATCTCTGCAGCCTCCTCCCCCATCTCCCATTCCCTGTCCTGATGTGGCCTTTCACCCCCTACTCCCTTCACCTCCTAGCTCAATGCTATAATCACACTAGCTCCTGACCACATGCCCCCATCCGTCCTCTCCGCTAGCCATTCTCAACCCCAGTCTGTGTTCCTTCCCTCCCCCAGCAACCCCATGTGCCCCACCCTGTCTGTCCTAACCTGGTTCCACGGGTAGGGTGCTGTGATGAACTTCTACCTCCAAGGGGAATTCTGCACCACCTACAGAATTTCCCTCTTCCCCCACAGAAAATATATTCTGCTTCAGATGTGCTGCAGTTCCACCTTTTAGCCACCAGAGGTCACAGTGGCATCAGAACAGCCAGCTGCATTCATTCTGCTGGCTGTTCTGGCAACACAGTGGCCTTTAGTGGGCAAAAGGCAAAACTGCAGCACTTGTTGGGCAGAATGTATTTTCTGCAGATAAAAAGTAATCTGCAGGACACATGACTTCTGCATGTGCCCAGTGGTGCAGAATTCCCCAAGAGTAGGAAAAGAAGCAATGTGTAGGGTAGCAAATAATAAATTGCAGAGGTCACTGAATATAAAGGCATATATGAAAAATAAGATTAATTTGGGAGCATAAAATATGACAGAGAAGATTAGCAGAGATTTAAAAATAAACGGCCAAGAGATACGCATTTCAAACTCAGGACATTACATCCTGATAATTAAAGAACACTATATTAATTTAAATCTACTGCAGTTGGGTCAATTTTGGACATCATTGTGACTAAGATAATGTTTCCATACATTTCCATTCTCTGATTAAAGGAGACAAGAAAGAAATTTACATTTGTAATGAAATTAGTTACATAAAACAAAAGTATGGCAAGCACTTAAGAGTGGAAATTAATATATGTAATATGACCTGTAAGTTCTTTACAACAAAGTTGAGCAACAAGAGCAGATTTTATAATACAGTTACTTATAAAGGAACAATACAATATGACATTTAAATGGGATTTTCAGTAAGGACAAACATTGCAAATTAATATGATCCAAAAATATTAAAGGTTTATACTAGAAATATGGAAACAATCCCACAGAGATGACCAAAATTAGCATACGTGTACAGATTTAGCTATTGAGATTTTTCAGTTTGTATGTTTGTGATAAGTAAAAGAAGTGGGATTTATACAATTAAAAGTTGGTTTATTGAAACTCAGACCTGGCTAGAAGTGTTGAAACTGCTCACAAAGAACAATTTAAAGAAACCAATGTGAGATATACTTCACTTTAATTATCAGAGCTAACAGAAGTACACCTAGTCAAACAAGAATGATTGCCAAATCAATTATCAAATTTGTGTGTCTTCTTCACAGTATCCTTTGTTTAATAACACACTTTGTACAATTGTTGATTTTGGCATTGATACTATGTCTCAAATGCCCACACTTCAGATGTCTTTAACAAATATTACAGTTAATACGGGGATAGCCTTCTTCTCAAGGAAGAATTTCTGGATAAATTTCTGGATAAATGCATCACAAAACCAATAAACCTGAGATACATCAATGATATTTTCATCCTCTGGACAGAACCTAAAGTACCTCACAGATTTCCACCACAACTTCAACAACCACCACCCATCCATCAAACTCTCTCTAGAATACTCTTACACTAGCATCAACTTCCCGGATACCATGGTCAACTTTGACAATGGAACCCTATAGACAACTATATACAAGAAACCTATGGATCACCACACTTACCTCCACAGATCCAATAACTACCGCAGACACACCAAGAAATCTGTAATCTACAGCCACTTATTTACTACAGAATATATTCTGAGGAGAAAGTGTGGGATACACAATTTAACATACTTTAAATCACCTCTACCGACCAACGACACTCACCAGGAAAGTATATAGCATCATGGAACAGGCTACCCAAATATGTTTAGAGAACCTGCTTCAATACAGAAAAAACCCACTCTGACTGCATGCCTCTAGTTGTTACCTACCACTCCACACTGGAACCCATATGAGATATCATCAAATAATTACAACTCATACTCAGTGTGGACCACATTCTGAAGATTTTTTTCCAGAATCCCATCTTCTGACCTTCATACAACAACCCCCCAACATCACCAAGCTCATCTTCAGAAACAAGCTCCCAACAGACCAAGACTCAACAAATCAAAGCAACTCCAGACCCTGCCATAACAACAGATGCAAAACCAGCAGACATATATCCACTGCTACAATTATCATTACCTCCACAACACACCTTTTAAGATCTATGAGTCTTACACATGCCTATGACAACATGTGGTGTACCTCATCCAGTACACTAAATGCCCCAATAACAACATGGGTGAAACCAGACAATCATTACACTCTTAAATTAACTCTCACAGAAAAATGATAAAAGACAAAACCACTGTATCACCCATGGGTAAACACTTTTCACAGAACAGTCATTCCATATCTGACCTCTCAATCCTTATCCTCAAAGGAAACTGAACAACACTTTCAAAATAGGAGCCTCAGAGCTTAAGTGTATTTGCTAGACACTAAAAATCATGGTTTTAATAACAACACTGGATTTATGCTGTATTACAATAACCTATAAACCACTAACTCCCCCTTTTCATCCTATGCCTTCAAAAAGGTGTTAAGGGACACTTCACTTTGAATGGTCTCTTACTACACATATTAACTATTTATGCTAAACAATCTGTTTCACCTTGTATTTAGTTATGACCCACCAAGTAACTTTCCCAGACCTGACGGAGACCTGTGTAGCTCAAAAGTTTGTCTCTTTCATCAACAGAAGTTGATCTAATAAAAGATATTACATCAACCACCTTGTCTCTCCACATGTCATATGGCAGCTGGTTTCTTATTTGAAAAAAGTGCCTTGCTCAAGTGGCATTCTTGCGTGGATTGATACATTACTGAATTTTCTGAATTACTGTGACTTGCAGTCCCTTTCATGGTCTCACTGGCATCTGCTGTAGTTCTCTAGTGTCTCTATCATATGTAGCTAGGTAGAATATTTAACTTTTTAAAATTTTCAATATCACTTCTCCCAAGACTACTTGGAAGTGGTCCTGGCAGGTTTCCTTCCAGACTGAAGGATTCAAGTTGTTCAATTTTACCAACTGTTTCATTTACTCCTCACACCACCTCATTAGTGGGTGACACACCGGAGTCCAAACGATTTAAGTTTATTCCCTGGTCTCAGGTTTCAAACCTTGCTCCAAAGGGCTAAGATCCCCAGCCCACGTCACAGTATTACTAAAGCTTGCAATTTTATCATGAGTCTAGTAATATTTGGTGTTTTTCTTTACATTCCAGCTCTTGATGTCAGATTGTATAAGCAGCCCCCATTCCACTTACAAAGACTCTAACTCTCGTGGTTTTAGGGAAAAATGTGAAAGGGAGGGGGGAGAAGAGATAACCCAAACAAATACCTCCCCTGCCCAAATATATGTAAGGGGACTGTTATTCCCTACATTCAGTGGGGGTGTTTGGTTGCTAGCTCCCAGCACTAAAAGGGGAGGGATCGATGGCAAATCAGGACCCTGAGACTGACAGTCCCCAGGAACAATGACGAGAACAATGCTCCAGGTCAGCCTGATTGACAAGGTGGGCAGGCTAATCAAAGAGACAGAAGGCCAAGGTGGGTCCCGTCCTCCATGTGAGTTGGAATTGCCTGGGTCAGACGGAGTGGGGCCAAGCTAAGGAGAGAGTAGAGGCCCAAGCTAACCTGCTAGGAGCAGAGCTGCAGCCCAAAAAGCCAGAGCCCAGCCCAGAGAGAGAGACCTGCCCTGGGAGGGTGAGCTGCAGCAACCAGAGCCAGAGGGGCCAGACAAGCAGCCCAGGAAGCAGGTGAGAGCTGAGAGAGAGTCACAGAAGCAGCCTGCAGAGCAAACCTGCCCTGGTAGCCAGAGAGGCCAGAGAAGCAGCACAGGACGAAGCAGAGCAGCTGCAGACCATGCTGAGGCCAGTGTGACGGCTGAGAGTCAGACGGGTGCGTGACCGCTAGCTGAGAGTGACAGGGGGGGGGGGGGGGGGACCCTGCAGGGCCCAGCACAGGAACGCCTCACCAAAGGCCGCAGCCACTGAGGGGATTCAAACTCTGACAGAGCCAGGGTGATCATTGGGGAGAGGTCCTGCCCTGCACACAACTCACACGCTCGAAAGGAGCCTGGACTACAAGAACAGACTAACGCCCTGAAAATTCCACAAGGACTGTGTAGTCTCTGCCACAGAGCAGGGTTGATGTGTTGCCTTTAACCTTTCCATTTTCTTATCTTTTTAAAATAAATAATTAAATAACGTATTGCTTAAATGTATAAGCGATCAGTGGGTCAGAGGTATGCATCAAAGAGAGTACCCAGGAGAGGACACCGTAGACCCTGACCTCGGTACACAGCAGTTGGGATTGAGCCCCCCCAGAATCCGGCCCAGCCTTGTTGGGCTAACGAGACTCTCAACAGGGAGTGGAAGGGATCCAATAGCAGGAGCCTCTGGGTAAGAGAATGGAAGCGAGACTCATAATCCTTTCGCCAGCCCACTCACCAGATCATGCAGGAGCCAGGAAAGTCCCCACAAACGGAACCAACAACCATTCCCCCTTACGTAATTTTTATAATAATAATATTATCACACACACACCAATCTCATGTGAACGCTGAGTCCTGGATCAATCTTAACACATTAACCCTCGACATTGCTGTTGCTCCTCTCTAGGGCCTGGCGTGCAGAGCATGTACCACAAGATGGGTGAACGATCCCTACGGCGCATTGCATGAGCGCATATCGAACCACTATGCCACGTCCCGCAGTAACAGCTCACCTGCCCAGCAGCGTGACCGTGGAAGAGCATTTTCTCTTTATTGCTGTCGCCGTCCTTCCCCGTATTCATGGCTGTGAGCAGCCCTCAGCAAAAAGCCATTGTCTCCGCTGGACTGAGGATGAGAAGCCTCTTTTCTCCGTGCCTCCCATTGGTTGTAGACGAGCGCTGACCGTACATTGGCGTTCTCGTAACCGCCAGGCAGGATGGCGTCGGCGCCGCGCCCGCGACGGGTTGGGTTGGTAAGGCTGGAGGGACCGAAGCGTGAGGTCGCGCTGCGCCTGACGTATTTCAGTCGTGCCGCTCGTGCGGTGGCATCGGGCGCGGATCCTTCGGGTGCCGAACCCCAGCGCTGCCGGTCGCCAAGCGCCGCTTCAGCAGCGTCCGCGCCCCACTACCGCTTGGGCCGCCGTAGCGGCAACGAGGGGAGGTCCGTGCGCGACCATGCCGGTGCCCGGCGGGGAGGGAGCCAACGGGAGCGGCCGCCCTGCCACAGCCGAGCAGCGCCCGCGCGGACAGGCGCCTGCCCCCCCCTAAACCCGCCCATGGACGAGCGGCTCACAAGTGGCTCCTGCCGCCGCTGTGACGCTGCTCTTCGTGCTCATCAGTACCATACGTGTCCCCGTCCGCCCCGCGCCGCCGCCCGCGCCGGCCCGCCCGCCGCGCACCGCGGCACCGCCCCGCCCTGCAGCCGCAGGAGGAGGGGGCCGCGGCGCTGCCGCGGCTGGTGCCCAAGTTCCCGTTCGCCCGGGCCGAGCTCTGCAGCCGGGTGCAGTTCGACATGCGGGGCCGCGACGTGATCGTCTTCCTGCACATCCAGAAAACTGGCGGCACCACCTTCGGGCGGCACCTGGTGCGCAACATCCGCCTGGAGCAGCCCTGCTACTGCCGCGCTGGTCAGAAGAAATGTACCTGCCACCGGCCCGGGGGGGACAAGGACACCTGGCTCTTCTCCCGCTTCTCCACCGGCTGGAGTTGCGGGCTGCACGCCGACTGGACCGAGCTCACCAGCTGCGTGCCCGCCGCCATGGAGCGCAGGGGCTGCCTCGGCAACCGCACCCTCAGGTCAGTGCCTGCCCCGCGGGGAGAGAGGGCTGCTGTGCTCCGCGCTCTGGAAGGGATGCCAGCAGCTGTCCGGGAAAGGCAACGGCACCGGCTGCTGCGCCTTGCAAAGTGCCGGGTCAGATCTGGGCCCTTGGAGGATGGTCCTGGGGAGGGCAGCGGCTTAGGGTGACCAGACAGCAGTGTGAAAAATCGGGATGGGGTTGGTGGTAGTAGGAGCCTATATAAGAAAAAGACCCAAAACTTGGAACTGTCTCTATAAAATCGGGATATCTGGTCACCCTAACAGCGCTGGGGGTATGGAAGGTGACAGTCCACCCCCTTCTACAGTGCTACAGATAGACACAGAGGTGAACTGCCCACCTGCATGGATCTGTGGCACTCAGCCTCTTGCTGCTGCAGCATTTTTCTGTCCAGCCCTACAGAGCTTTGTTGCTGTCTAGGCATTTTTCTATCCAGCCCAGGCTCTCCTCTAGCCTAAATTCAGTCCTTTCTTCAACCACTGGCTAGCTCTATTTATTCTGAGCAGAAGGACCCCTTGCAATGTACCCGATTCTTTAGCAGTCACCCTTATAAATATCTTTCTAAATAAAAGGTCTGATCCATATGTTAAAAGCCCCTTTGAAAAACAAAAATTGAGCTCTAAAACTTAATTTGCATTATTTCATGTATGTTCATTTATTTTTTGCATTTTACTTTAGTCAGTTTCATTTGCTTGCTCTCATGAACTAGTAATCTTTGGATTGCACAATAGAATATTTAAGTCCAAATATAAAGACTTTTGGTGGGAGGGGAGGCCTCTATTTTTCTCTGTCTCAATAACATAACTGTTGGCATGGTGTCTGAATTTCTGAGACTGCTTTTCAGCAACTCAGCATCTAAGGGATTTTGATAAATTTGGATCAATTTATTCAGTTATTCACATTCTTGTCTACATGGAAGAAAACTAATGAAACCTAAAAGTTTACCCAAAAAAAAAAGTATCTACAGGCATATGCTTCATACCTTTAATCAGTGTTAGAGTGCAGACTTTGGTAAAGTCATTAGACTTCTGTGTTTTAGGGTTGTGTATCACCAAAAATATAACCCCAGATATGGTTTGCTGTGTGTGCAGATACACTTGTATTTATGGCATGTTTTTCTGAGCTTTGTTAATCATGTTTACAAGCAGGTTGTAAATTTTGAACTTGTCTGAATTTAATGCATTAGAATTAAAGATTTCCAGTCAGTTCAAGTGGTTGGTAGCAGATGCTGCTGCTGTTCTCAGGAGCCAGAGAACATGCAAAAGCCACAGTGGCCAGAGGGTTCTGAGACTAAATCCTATATTTCACTTTTACCTACGCATCTAATTTCAGTTCCTTTCATGAGACAGTGAATACAGTTTAATTATAAATAAACTCCACTGTCTGGCAACTTCTCAAGAGCTCTTCCCCAGGGCTTTAATTAAAAACTACAAATCAGTTCATATCTGACAAGAAGGTCACAACTTCAGATGTTCTCCTCCAATGCTTATTTTTCCTTATTCACAAAGACTTGTAACACAGTACTTCTGTTCTTAAACCTGGATACATTCATATACTGACAAACTTCTGGTCTCAATAGATTGCTTCACTTCTATATTTATTGTGCATATACATGTATATTCCTTATACAATTTAAAGATGTGAAAGGAAATAAACTTAATTCCCTTTTGTGACGAGATTACTACACTTAACATCTCTTTGCAGCAATTTGTTTTTCTGCTAGGGCTTGTCTACTCTTGGAAATTTTACCAAAATACCTAAATGAGAGGGAGTCAGTCCTATTCCATGAGCATTGTGTCCGATCAGGCTAATACTGAAATTATTCAACAATAGGTACCCTTGTAAATTTCGAAGTATAAACAAGCCATTAAACTTTTTCTCCTGTTTCTTTCCTCCCTGCACTGTGTGAAAGAATGTAAGCAGTAGAGATCTCAGCTGAAATCCTATAGTCTGACAGTCCACCTGCAGTAAACAAAGTCAGGATCAAAACCATCATTGCACTTTGCCAGACAAGTTTCCCTAAAGCAATAATTAATATACTCTTAGATTTATGAAGTCAGTAGCCATCCTATTTTGTATTGTGTTCCTGTCAGCTCTTGCAAGAGGAACAGGGTCTCAGCTTGTCAGTACTTAAACAGAAGACCTATAAGGAGCACTTGCATGCCAGAGGAATTAACCTTTGGTAATCTAATAGGCGACAGATTTCCTTCTAAGTCAGCATTGAGCCAATATGTTAGAGGCTCTGTAAATGATTGTAAAGCAGAAATATTGAGCATATGTGGACATTAAAGTGTTTGCTACAATTGTTTTCAATAAAAGTTCAATAAAATCTTTAAACTTAACTCTTTAAATTTAATCTTTAAACACTTGCGATGCCTTGATATGTCTTAAAGGATTTAAACTTTCATCTATTTAGGAAAATATATTCACAGTTAGGGCCTAAATTTCCCCTTTGAGCTAAATCGAAAAAACTCCTTCATTTAACTATTTGGGTGTAGAAATGTAATTGTTACAATAATAGCTCCTTATCTTCTGTTGGAGAGTGGGAAAAGTATTAATTCCTCATTGATAAACCCATTGACTCTAAAACTTGAGATTTTTAAATA
Source organism: Chelonoidis abingdonii (assembly GCF_003597395.2). NCBI lineage: Eukaryota > Metazoa > Chordata > Testudines > Testudinidae > Chelonoidis > Chelonoidis abingdonii. Next base: position 274,345,807 of record NC_133769.1, on the reverse strand, counting down.
CAGTACATTTCACATTGTTTCAAAATATTAATTTATATTTTGTGCAGAAGAGGAAAAATTGATGTGAGGGAGATGAGGTCCCCTGTATGTATACACTTAGTTCCCATCTGAAAACACTTACACATGTGCTTATCTTTATTAATGTGAGTAGTCCCCTGGAAGACAAACAACTACCATATATGCTTGTTCATAAGCCAAAATTTTAGTGAAAAAGGGGAGCACCAGACAAGGGGGTCTGCTTATGAACGGGTATAGAGAGGGAGAGGTGAGATCCAGCCCCTCCCCCCAACAGAGGGAGCAACGAGACAGGCAGCAGAGCCAGAAGGCAAGAGGCGGGGTGTCATAAACAGATAGTAGGAGTTAATAGAACAGAAGTACTTTATATCTCTTTTGACTGTAAAGGATTAACAAGTTCAGTAAGCCTGGCTGTCACCTGACCAGAGGACCAATCAGGGGACAGGATACTTTCAAATCTTGAGGGAGGGAAGTTTCTGTGTGTGCTGTTAGAATTTGGTTGTTGTTCTCTCTGGGTTCTGAGAGTGACCAGACGTGCAACCAGGTTTCTCTCCAATCTCCCTGATATAGCTTCTTATAGATTCAAAATAGTAAGTAGTAGGTGATAAGGCGAGTTAGGCTTATGTTTGTTTTCTTTATTTGCAAATGTGTATTTGTCTGGAAGGAGTTCAAATTTGTATTTTGCTGAAAGGATTTTAATTTGTACTTGAATACTTAGGCTGGGAGGGTATTCCCAGTGTCTATAGCTCAAAGACCCTGTAACATATTCCATCTTAAATTTACAAAGATAATTTTTACTGTTTTTTTCTTTCTTTAATTAAAAGCTCTTCTTGTTTAAGAACCTGATTGTTTTTTTTATTCTGGTGAGACCCCGGGGGACTGGGCCTGGATTCACCAGGGAATTGGTGGGGAGAAAGGAGGGAAGGGGGAGAGAGAGGTTAATTTTCTCTCTGTGTTAGGATTACTTTCTCTCTCAGGGAGAGTCTGGGAGGGGAGAGAGAAGGAGGAGGGAAGGTGAATTTTCTTCTCTGCTTTCTGATTCAAGGAGTTTGAATCACAGTGATCTTCCAGGGTAACCCGGGGAGGGGAAGCCTGGGAGAGGCAACTGTGGGGGAAAGGGTTTACTTTCCTTGTGTTAAGATCCAGAGGATCTGGGTCTTGGGGTTCCCCGGGCAAGGTTTTGGGGGGACCAGAGTGTACCAGGCACTGGAATTCCTGGTGGGTGGCAGCGCTATAAGTACTAAGCTGATAATTGAGCTTAGAGGACTTCATGCTGGTACCCCATCTTTTGGACGCTAAGGTTCAGAGTGGGGAATTATACCATGACATGGGGCCAGAGTCTCTCCGCTTCTGGCTACGCTGCTCTCCCCCCAGCTTCCAAAGCAGCTGCAGGCTGCAGCTGTGCTGCTCGGCTCCGCCCCCCAGAGCAGGCTGTGGCCATGCTGCTGAAGCACACTGTGGCTGTGCCACCTGACCCAGCCTGCTGGAACATGCTGCGGCCATGCCACCTGATCTGGCCCGCTGGAACAGCTCCAGCCAGGTCAGAGAGATCATCCCCTGGCCCTGGAGAGTGTGGAGGTCTTGAGCTAGGGGTGGAGTCATGTGGGGGGTGGTCACAGGGATTACTCCCCTGTCTCCCAGCTTCTCTCCCACCCACCCCCAAAAAAATTCCCCAACAGTTGCTCTCCCGGCCCGTCAGGGTAAGCAGCGGGCACACCTTTGTTTACTTAGGTTTACCTCCATGCCTGCAGATGCTCAAGCTAAACAAACCATCTCGGCCCACCAGTGGCTTATCCTGATAGCCCTGGAACCAAAGTTTGCTGACCCCTGAATTATAGGGTCGGCTTATGAACAGGTTATAAAAATTTCCATTTTTACTTATCCAACTTGGTGGGGTCAACTTATAAACAAACCAGTTTATGATTGAGTACATACGGTAATTTAATCCTCAACATTTGGCTGTTACCTTAGTGGGATTAACTGTGTGAAATGGGAGTAATGGTATGGACATCTGTGTTTCCAGGGCCTGGATGTGGTTTGTAGGACATTTTGTACAGGTGTGTTTATACAGTTCATACGTTTATAAAGATGTTAAACTGTGAACATTATACCTTGTTTATAAGGGAAGGAGCTAGACTTTGAATAACTTCAGTGACTATCTGAAGTGCTTGGTATTAAATTTGCAGCTTCATTAGTACTCTATCACCATCATAATCCTTGTGATATAGATTATTAAGGAGAGCAGATATTATTTATATGGAAGTTGTTTGTTAAATATTATCTTGTGTTACATTCTCCTTTCATTTGTTGTGTTTACAATTATTTTTTACTAGCCAGAAGCTGAGGGTTAAATTAATTGTTTCAGAAGATTGGGAATGCAAAGTAAAATGGAGTGATAGGATTAAAGATTGTAAATAGGAGATTAAAGTGTATTAAATTAGACTATTGATAATGCAAATTTAAAAGATAGAGAAGTGTTAGATAACAGTTTGAAGAAAAACCATAGAAGTTGTTCAGTTGACTGCTACTAGTCATTTAATTAAAGCAAATACAGGAATAATTCACAGAATTGTAATATCTGTTTTCTTTTTGGGAAATCATTTGGTCCTTCAGTAATGTTATAGCCCTTACTCAAACTTTTATCTGATCTAATAAATGGATGTAACTATTCACTGTATCCTGGTAGTATTTGTTGCTTGTATTGTATTACATCCTGCGTCAGGTTAAGATAGGCTGACCAGATAGCAAGTGTGAAAAATAAGAACAGGGAGAGGGGGTAGGTAATAGGAGCGTATAGAGGAAAAAGCCCCAAATATCAGGACAGTCCCTATAAAATTGGGACATCTGGTCAGCCTAGGTTAAGAGAGAGACAAAGCAAATTTAATAGAGTAAGGCCAGAAGGATCCATTAAGATAATCTAGTCTGATCTCCATGTTATTCTATTTACTTGAAACTCAGTTTGTAAAGTACCTCAATAAAAGTCTAATCCTGTAAAGTGCTGACTGCCCCCTGCTGTGAGCACCTTTCACTCCCACTGAAGGAGGAATCAAGCCCTAACCACCTGCCTAGGGACATACACCAAGAGACTTAAATTACGTTTTAATCACTATTTCCAGTATTCAATTTATGTGAATGGAATTTTTACCTAAACTAAAACGGACGGTAATAGAGGTCATATCTTGGAACAAAGTGAAAACATATTAGATATTATACATGACACCTTAAAGCCTCTGAAATGATATTAGGAATTAGACTTCTACTTCTGCTTTATACCATAGGTTAAATTTTATTGTTACAGTAACTGCTAAGTGAATTTGCAGTTTCAGCTCAGAGAAAATTTTTGGCTAAATATCTAGCCAAGGACTTCACTTGAGTTGAGATCAGGAAGATGATGAGAGAGCCCTGATTGTGAATGTTACCAAAGTGTTTGATCCTTTGGGCTATATTAGAATATATCCTTGGTTTAATGAAAAAGATTGTGTATTTTGCCTTTTTTTTTTTTAAACATTATTCAGTTAACATAAGCTTCCATCTCAACTCTTTATATGGTAATATACTGAGAAATAAGATATTTAAAATTTAAACCCTTTCATCATTAATCTTATATAATATTAGCTATTCTTTGTGTTATAAAGTTTTACGTTAACATTTACAAACATTTCAAAAGGTGTTTAATCTGAACACTATCATATACATTTTTTTATAAGTGATTATGAAGAAAATTATTTGAATCTAGTACCAGTAACATGATTTTATTTTTTAACATGGGTTGTACAGGAATGGTTTAGTAATTAAACCCTTGATGGGCTCTGCAGTGGTCAAAACAGATATGAAAACTAAAAAATGCAGTTAAGGTATTGCTTCACAAGTGTGTTTGTCTCTATAACATTAACATACTCTTCAGGGAGGTAAGGAGTGTTCTTAACTTAGCATTTCCTTTATCCCAGAAAAGTATGGGGAGTAGAAGTCATTGTTGTGCAGCCAGTTATAACTCCAATTTAACCTTCATCAGGGTTTGGACTCTGAAGTTAATATAAGTCACTTGCTGCCATCAGTGGTACTGGTCAGATTTTCAAAAGCCTAAGTGTAGGCTTCTATTCTTGAAAATGTTGTCAGTGTAGAAAAGTTTACAATTAATTTCATTGATTGGAATTCTAAATGTTCATTGTAAAAACTGAATCTGTTTATTTTAAAGTGACAGATTTCATGCCATTGAGATGTTCTTATTAACAAAAATACAGTTTTCAGCATCAGTGACTAAAACACTTACACACATGTTTAGCTCTTAGTGCATAAGTAGACCTATTGAAATACTTGCTTCGTTGTTTACAGGATCTTCTTTAGTTTAGTATTTTTTTTTGCCTAAAGGAGTTTTATAAAGTTTAAATAAAATGCCAAATGAGTAGCAGCATTTTAAAAACAATGTTAAATTTTAATCTAAAATTGCAATAGCACAGGTTTTCAAATAAAAAAAAAACTGATTTAAATAAGAGTGAGGGCATCTTTGTAACAGATGATTTACATCAGTGACTTAAATCTCTCCACCCTAACCCGATGTCTCGAAATCCCTCTAGAATTTGTTCAGAATAATTTAGTTAACTTTATGAATGTGCCATGCCTCATAGAGCTGTAGATTCACAAATAATTCTAATGCAGAAGAACTAAGATGCCAACAGTAATACTATTGTACAGATATACAGCTTCGTTATTGTGTATGAGAATGCCTATATGCATGTACCTGAAGCTGAGTGTATACAAAACACATAACATTAAATATATTCATAAAGTTCTTAAACATTTGGAAATCTCTGTAAATGTGTAGGGAATAAAGTCCTTGTGTACATAGGGTGGGGTGAAAACAGCAGGCTTCAGTTTTCTCAAACTGAATAAACATTAGGATGACCAGTACCCCAAACCCTATTGAACAAAATTAATGGTCCATTGCGGAGGACACAAATATAGTTGGGCACCATCTGTCTGATCTCCCAAAATCACCAATTTAAACCAGCCAGATGGTTCCAGTTGGGAAGGTCCTGAGTGTTAGTCTCCAAGGCTGGATTGCAACTTCCATGATACCTGAGGGAAGAAATACTTGCACTTCCAGGGAATGCAGCGGTAGCATTCGGTGGGTTCCATCCTGGTCAGGGGAGTGGAGATTGCTTTGTGAAGCTATGTCCAACTAGGAGCTGCTGCTGAGATTTGTTGGGGCTTTGACCAACGAGAGAGCCACAGAACTTATTGCTGGGCTTCATTGGAGCCAAGGCAGAGACTGTTGCTGTGCCTAGAGCTGACTGAGGTTGGCTGTAGTGAAGAAACGTGAGTAACCACCACCTTTGTTTCAGAAAGTGCTTGCAAAGAAATGGAGATAGTGAAGAGATTTCCCTGAGTCTGAGAAGAGATGAAGTGGCCTTATTGTCTAATGAAGATCCAGGGTCACTGACCTGTGATTAAAACAACTCCCATCCTCAGAGGGGTTATGGAGGTTTGAATGACGTGAAGTTAGAATTGCTCTGCCCCTTGTTACCTTAGCTGTACTGCCTTACTGGAACAGTAGAGTTCTGTTCACAGATTAATATCTTCAAGTGTGCCCATACAACCAAGTTTCTAGAACTCTGAAATTAAGAGGAGTACACACTCGTGTGGGGTAAATTAAGTTGATTAAGTTTAATTTACTACTGTAAGCTGCATTTATTAATTGATTTGTTGAAATGAAGGTTTTGACACTTTAATTAATCTTAATCTGTTATCATGTTTTACTACATAGTTAAGTAAAGGTGTGTTAACTCTAATCTAAATTTATATTGGATGCATGTTGTTTTTAATTGGTATTTTTCAGTTAGACCCCTCACATGGAGCAACTCAGGTTTATTCCTCGTGATCCCCAAGACATGCCAGTGATCCCCAAGACATGCCAGTGTAGATATGTGGGCAGAGTTGGCATCGAGGTTTGTTGCATGGATTGGTTCCTGAGCTAGAGTTACTATGGTGCGGTGTGCAGTTGCTGGTGAGAATACGTTTCAGGTTGGCAGGTTGTCTGTGGTCGAGGGACTGGCCTGTCAGACGCCAAGCCGTTGAAAGTGTGGGATCGTTTGTCCAGGTAATGGAGTTGTAATGTATCCCTGGTAAAGATGGATTGTCGGGTAGAGTCCAGGTGGAGGGGTGTCTCTAGTCTGGACGGCGCTTAGTTATGTTGAGTTGAGCCAGTGTGAAAGTTTCTGTTTGGTGTCTTCTGGGGTTATGTCTTGCACGTAGGAGAGCTTTCTGGGTAAGTGTCGTGGGCCCTCTAGTCTAGAATCTGTACTCTCCTTGATATTTCCTTGTTGGGGTATTCTGTAGTTTTGAGAGATGCTTTCTGGAATTGGCTGGGAGCATCTTTGTCATGGCTCGTTTGGCTTCTGTTCTGTCTGAGGGAGGTCTAGAGCAGATGCCTGGAGATGTTGTACTCTGCTCGCTCCGTAAGAAAATTTTCTTTGTTTTCCCCATGATGGAAAGCTGGAGGCATGAATGGTATGGCATATATGGCGGCAAGTTTGGTCCGGGTTAGGTTGTTCGATATAGAGGTGGGTGTCTCAGATAGTGGACTAATCACTTAATTATAGCGCCGTTTATAGGACAGACTTTGGAGGTGTATGTCATCGACAAAATGGATTCTCTCTCCGTTGCTATTTGAATTGGTCCAGGGCTCGTATTGCATTGTAGGTGTACTGTTATGTGGCCCGTTGGCTGGTGTGGAAGCTGTTGAAATTGTGGTGGAATTTTATCCAGAGTCTCCTTTCTCTATGGGTCCAGATGATGATGATGTCATCAATGTTAGCGTAGGTAGAGAAGGGGCGCAGCTGTAAGTAACTTCGCTGGGCAATACTGGTTGGTGACTGGACGAGAGCTGATGAACGTTGTTCCAGGCGTCAGGCCATAAAATATTGGCATATTTTGTGGGGCATGCGTGTTGCCCATTAGCCCGTGGGTGCCACTGATCTGGAGATATATATGTTCATCAAATTTGAATTAAATTGTGTTGTGAGATATAAAGGCACCGAGCTCAAGCAGCCAGTTGTGCTGATGGCTCATTCGGGATATGGGCTGTTCATCGTTCTCGGCAGTCTGGTATACCATCTGTGTGTGGAAATTTCGTGTTAGTTGCTAGAGCCTACTGCGAGTGCACTCGTTGATGGCATAGAGATGGAATCGATTTTCTGGGAGGTGACCAATGCATTGTAGTTTCCTCAGGAAATCAGTGGTATCATGGAGATAGCTGGGAGTGCTGGTGGCATAGGGTCTGAGTAGAGAGTCCACATATCCAGACAGCCCTTCAGTGAGAGTGCCAATGCCCAAGATGATGGGGCATCCAGGATTTCCGGGTTTATGGATCTTGGGTAGTAGGTAGAATAACCCTGGTCGGAACTTAAACTTTCCAGAACTTAAACTTTCTAACTATAAGAATAGTTATACTCTTCTAACCTAAATCTCCCTTTCTGCAGATTAAGCCCATTACTTCTTGTCCTATCTTCAGTGGACATGGAGAACAATTGATCACAGTTCTTGTTATAACAGCCTTTAACATATTTGAAGACTGTTATCATGTGTCCTCCCACCCCCTTGTTCTTTTCTCAAGACTAAACATGTCCATCTTTTCAGCCTTTCTTCATAGGTAATTTTGTTGCTCTTCTCTGGACTTTCTCCAACTTAGTCCATGTCTTTCTTAGTGTGGTGTCTCTAGCCTCTTTCCCCTCACCAGTGGGTGCTTGCAGTTTTGGACAATGATTAAATTCTGTTTATCATATAGAAAATCTGCTTCCTATAAAATTATCCTAAATGATAAAAGTGAGATAGAGCTGCTCTAAATAAGGATGGGATGGATCATAGTCCCTTTTTATGGAAATCGTAGTTGTGATCCTGAATCTCCATATGTATTCTTATAGAACAAGCTAGTCTTAGTCCTGCTCTATACTTGAAAGATGACCAGTTGCTCAGAACTGATGCTGAATGCAGATTAGCTACAAGTGTAGAAAAAGATAGTGTTCAGCACTGGCTCAGAAAGAGGTCAAAACTTGGTTGCACTGTAGCAGGCACCTGTTATGAGCAACAGGTAACGTGTATAGTATAGGTCAGTTCTTTCAGACAATTTAATAGTGTGGAGGAGAGGTTTTTTATATTTAAACAAATGTTCAGTCTGGCAGTATTTGAAGCCCTTCCGTTAGTTAGACAACACATGATGTAGCTAGGAGCTCGCTTACCCCCTTTAGATATTCTTCACAGCCTCTTCTAATATTTTTTTGTCCTTTTCTTCCTGGTTCTGTGATATGTGGGGTTTTTGGCGTCCTTGACACTTCTTGTTTGACACTCCACTTCTCAAACCTGGCTTCCTATTGACCTTTCTTATTCCCATCTTCTTTCTCGGAGATGGGGTGGTGTGCTTTTGTTATCACTACGCCCTGGTCTACACTACGAGTTTAGGTCGAATTTAGCAGCGTTAGATCAATTTCACCCTGCACCTGCCTGCACGACAAAGCTGTTATTTTCAACTTAAAGGGCTGTTAAAATCGATTTCGGTACTCCTCCCCCAAAGAGAGGATTAGCATTGAAATCAACCTTGCTGGGTCGAATTTCGGGTAGTGTGGTTGCAATTCGATGGTATAGGCCTCCAGGAGCTATCCCAAAGTGCTCCATTGTGACTGCTCTGGACAGCACTTTCAACTCAGATGCATTGGCCAGGTAGACAGGAAAAGCCCTGCAAACTTTTGAATTTCATTTCGTGTTTGGCCAGCGTGGTGATCTGCAAGTTAGTGCAGATCTCATCAGCAGAGGTGACCATGATGGAGTCCCAGAATCGCAAAAGGGCTCCAGAATGGACCGAATGGGAGGTTTGGGATCTGATTGCTGTGTGGGGAGACGAATCCATGCTATCAGAACTCCATTCCAAAAGACAAAATGCCCAAACATTTGAAAAAATCTGCAATGGCATGAAGGACAGAGGCTATAACAGGGACCTGCAGCAGTACCGCATGAAACTTAAGGAGCTGAGCCAAGCCTACCAAAAAAACAGAGAGGCAAATGGCCGCTCCAGGTCAGAGCCCCAGACATGCCACTTCTGTGATGAGCCATATGCTATTCTAGGTGGTGCAGCCACCATTACCCCACTCCTGTGCTTTGACTCCATCAGTGGAGTAGCATGCAACATGGATGCGAGTTTTGGGGACGAGGAAGATATCTCACAGCAAGGAAGTGGAGAAATTGTTTTCCCTGACAGCCAGGAACTGTTTCTCACCCTGGACCTGGAGTCAGTACCCCCTGAATCCACACATGGCTGCCGCCTGGGCCTGCCAGGTGGAGAAGGGACCTCTGGTGAGTGTACCTTTGTAAATATTATACATGGTTTAAAAGTAAGCATGTTTAATGATTAATTTTCCCTGGCATTTGCGGCCAGTACAGACACAGAAAAAGTCTGTTAACGTGTCTGGGGGTGGAGCAGAAATCCTCCAGGGACATTTCGATAAAGCTTTCCTGGATGTACTCCCAAAGCCTTTGCAAAAAGTTTCTGGGGAGGGCAGCCTTATTCCATCCTCCATGATAGGACACTTTACCATGCCAGGCCAGTAGCATGTAGTCCGGAATCATTGCATAACAAAGCATGGCAGCATATGGTCCCAGTGTTTGCTGGCATTCAAACCGCATCTGTTCTTTATCTCTCTGTGCTCTCCTCGAGAGAGTGATATAATTCCTGGTCACCTGGTTGAAACAGGGTGATTTTACTAAGGGGACATTCAGAGGTGCCCGTTCCTGCTGGGCTGTTTGCCTGTGGCTGAACAGAAATGTTCCCCGCTGTTAGCCATGTGGTGGGGGGAGTGGTGAAGGGATCATGCGAGAGAAGTGTCTGTGTGTGTGTGTGTGTGGGGAGTTAGTTTGGGTTTGTGGCTGCTCGTTTAACGAGATGATCATTTCGAAAACGCCAGCCCCTCCTTTAAATGCGAACCTCAACGACTGCTTAGTTGGAAATGACGAGTGCTGACTGTTTGAAACTCATTCCCGCACATGTTAATGAAGGTATAAAGAAGCCAAAGAGACTGTGTTTTAGCCATGGCTGCCTGCCCAGCCCAAATTCTGTTGGCCAGCCCTGCATGAAAGATCTTTCATGGCCAACGCATACCTCAATAAGAGGACAAAATTGGCGACGCTTGGTACCGAAGCATTGTGCTATGTAAAATGTTAAACCAGGGCAAGGTTTAGCGTGAAAGAGTCTACCCATTGGGTTCTCCCAAAATGTGTCCTTTTTAACTACCACTTCTCACCTTTTTTTTTTCCTTCCACCAGCTGCAAGTATTTCAACACTCCATATCTTCTCCTTCCAGAGGATTGTGAAGATTAGAAGGAGAAAACACAGTATGAATGAAATGTTCTCCTGAGCTCCCATGCATTTCCCCATCACTGAAGAGACCAGCAGAATGCCATGGACAGACAATGTCCAGAGTCCAGAAAAGCAAGCAATATGAGCGTGAGGACCAAGGTGGCAGGCTGAAGATGAAGGTGTGCGTAAGTTGGTGACGTAGAACGCAGAGGCAAATGCTGAGGCTACTGGAGGAAGTTCAAACTATATATGCTCTGCATATTTGGTCGAATGGTTTCATGAAAGGCAGCTTTGAGCACAGAACCACAGCCCCCTGTGTAAACCATACCACCCTCTTCCCTGGCAAGTATCACAGCCGTCCTCACCCAGAACCCAAGATACGCGGTGGGGGGGCCTCGGCACCTCAACTGCTCGCACCCAGAGACTGCCAAGGCAACAGAAAGCTGGCATTCTCAAATATAGTTTTTTTAAAGTGGCAGTGGCCTTGTATCTTCCTCTTTCCCCCCCTTTTTAAATTAGACCCCACCCGGTGCTTTCCTCCTCCCTCACCCTGATGGCTACTTTGGCAGTTATGCCCACCGTTTGTGTGATGAAATTAATAAATGAATTACTTAATGAATGTGAAGCGAACAATGGACCTTATTATTGCTTGCCCAGGCGGCTGATGAAGGGCGAACAGGAGGGTTGTGTAGCTTAACAGGGAGTATAGAGTGAAACCAAGGGAATGAGGGGGTTTCATCAAGGAGAAACAAACAGAACTTTCACACTTGTGGCCTGGCAAGTCATTGAAAACTGGTTTCAAAGTTCTCTGATTGCAACAATCCTCCTATATGCTAACCGCCCTGGTATTGGCTGTGTGTAATCAGCATCAGGCAATATTACTTCAACCTCCCACCCCTGCACGATAGAATGTTCTCCCCACCTTACTTTCACTAGATATTGTGAGAGCGCACAGCAAAAGCGGTATATATTATGGGAATATTGGTTTCTCGATGAGATCTATCGGAGTCAGTAAATGTGCCAGCACGCTTTTAAATGATCGCATGCACATTCTAACATAATTACAATAGAGTAGGTTGACACCATTCTGGCAACTTGCTCAGCATTGACACTATAACTTGAAACAGCTGCTGACTACTGTCCAGCGCTATCCTGTGTATGCTTCATGAGCCATGGCATTTAAGGGGTAGGCTGGGCCATCCCGTTGCAGCAAAGCCATTCACTATGAGCACATTTCCCAGAGTCACTACCCTTGATATCAGCAGCTCTTTGACTGAGTTGGCTACTTTTATCACAGCAGCCTCCACAGTAGATTTGCTTACTCCAAATTGATTCCTGACCTACTGGTAGCTGTCCGGTATTGCAGTCTTCCACAGGGCTATTGCCACTCGCTTGTGAACCGTGAGGGCTGCTCTCATTTTGGTATTGCGCTTCAGGGCAGGGGAAAGCAAGTCACAAAGTTCTATGGAAGTGCCCTTACATATGCAAAAGTTTTGCAGCCACTGTGAATCATCCCAGACATCCAACACTATGCAGTCCCACCAGTCTGTGCTTGTTTCCTGGGCCCAGAATCGGTGTTCCACGGTATGAACCTGCCCCATTAACACCATGATGTTCACATTGCTGGGGCCCATATTTTGAGAGAAGTCTGTGTCCATGTCCTCATCACTCTCGTCACTGTGCTGCCATCGCCTCCTTGCCTGGTTTTGCTTTTGCAGGTTCTAGATCTGCATATACTGCAGGATAATGTGCATGGTGTTTACAATGCTCATAATTGCAGCGGTGATCTGAGTGGTCTCCATGTTTGCCGTGCTATGGCATCTTCGTTGAAAAAAGGTGCAAAATGATTGTCTGCTGTTGCTCTGATGGAGGGAAGGGTGACTGATGACATAGCTTACAGGGTTGTCACATGGAATGGCCCCCTCAAGGATTGAACTCACAATCCTGCGTTTAGCAGGCCAATGCTCAAACCACTGAGCTATCCTCACTCCGCTATTCAGGGAGGGAGGGAGGAAGGAAGGGGGGAGCAAATGAATACAAAACAAATCTGGTCTCTTTATTGTTCTGATCCACTCCATCTCTCTTATATATCTTAGGCTGGCAGCAGACGGTGCAGTACGACTTCTAGCCATTGTCGTCTCCTGGCTGCTTGACAGAAAACAGTGCAGTACGACTGCTAGCCATCGTTGTCTCCTGGCTGCTCACTAGAAGACGGTGCAGTACTGCTGCTGGCTATCGTCATTTCCCATTTATGTCCAGGCGCTCCCAGCTGACCTTACTGAGGTCAGCCAGGAGCACGCATCTGCCCAGGCGCCTCCGACCAACCTCACCAAAGTCGGCTAAAAGAGCACCCAGGAGATGACGACGATGGCTACCAATCGTAATGCACTGTCTGCTGCCAAAAGGCAATGAGCTGCTGCTGTGTAGCAATGCAGTACCACGTCTGCCAGCACCCAGGAGACATATGGTGACGGTGAGCTGAGCGGGCTCCATGCTTGCTGTGGTATGTCGTCTGCATGGGTAACCCAGGAAAAAAAGCAAGAAATGATTTATTGCCGTTGCTTTCACTGAGGGAGGGGGGGGGGCCTGGCAACATTTACCCAGAACCACCCGCGACAATGTTTTTGCCCCATCAGGCATATGGAGCTCAACCCAGAATTCCAGTGGGCGGTGGAGACTGCAGGAACTGTGGGATAGCTACCACAGTGCAATGCTCCGGAAGTCGGTACTAGCCTCGGTACTGTGGACACACTCTGCCGAGTTAATGGTCTTAAAAGGGGACACATACAATCGACTGTATAAAATCAGTTTCTAAAAAATCGACTTCTGTAAATTTGACCTAATTTCTTAGTGTAGACATACCCTACATTTCTTTTTATTATGAGCTGCTTAATTCCAAGTGACAATTCCAAGTGACATTCCCAACCCCCATGGAACCTCCCAAAATATTCTGATTCTAACTTTTTCTCTTCTGTTAATCAAGTTTTTCTTCATGATTTATTTGAGCTAGAGGAAAATAATTATGTATCCCATTACACTGCTAGATCTCTAACACCTGAAGTGTGGCCACTTCCAGAAATTAAAGTGTAGAAGCGAATAAAATGCAAGTATGTAGGGGAAGGGATATTGTGAAACTGCAGGATGAATTGGCTTCACAAGGACCTTCAAGACCTTTGACACTTTTGTGGAGACAGCAAACAAGTGATAAAGACTCCAGTAAGACTGCTCATAAAACAAACACCAGTTAAGCCAATAAGATGAATAACAGGTTGAGTGTAACTAGTTCCTTTCTTATTACCTTACAGATGTGGTGGAGAGTTTCATGTGATGCCGTTGCCATTAGAAAGTAAGGCATACCCTAGTCTATGCTATGGGAATGTAATGGTTTGAGCTAACTTGGATTACTTGTTGGTTTCTGCACAGTGCTGGAGTGGATGTGGAGCTGCCCTGGAAATGGGAATCATTGGAATCTTTGTTTTTAACATATTGTACTGGTAGATGATGTCCCAAGATAGTGAGTCTGCACCTAGTCTGCTCCAGGTTGGGTATTTGTTAGGCAAAGAAATGAGGACAGACCAATGGGCTGAAATGGGACTGGGAAACTTAAAGGAAATGAACAGCACTGGAGCAATAGCACTGTCCCTTCCTCCACCTCTGGAGGTGCCAGATTCTTTACCCCACATCCAGACCCTCTAATCTCAGTGGTGATGCACACAGAGCTCAGATGCACTAGCCTGGTGAAGTGCTGCTTGATAGATGCTCAGTCTGGACCTCTGGCGGGGTCACTGCTCCCTGGCTACTTGACCTTCACCTGCCCTCTGAACACCCATGAATTTGGGTCCAAAGTGTTCAGTAGTGCCCATCACAGTCCTTTTCCCTGGGCTCACACACACAGAGCACCATAGCCCTTCCTCCTTCCATAGATACCCGCCTTCCTCCCTGATAAGATGGTGCCAACCCTCCAGCTTCTCCCAGCTACCCTGGAATCCTCTCACCTCTTGCCCATCTAGGCTGTTGAGTCTCCAGGGCTTTGCTGCTTGCACTTAGGAGCCATCTGCTGGCTTATTGCAATACTAAAATGATTATATATTGTACATAGGATTGGCAGGATTCAATTCTAATCAGTCACTGTCAATAAATATCAATTTCAGTGTGTCAGCTGAAATCAAGAAACATCAATCGCTAACAGTCGGCATGCCTGAAGGGGTCAAGTGTCACTGGCCCCACAGCTGTACAGGAAGCCCTCTGCCACTTTCCTGTCATGGGAGTGAGGGAGCAGGGCTGTGGCTGCAGAGGGGTCCTTGGGTGGTTGCGAGACCCATGTCCCCCTATTTTTGCAGCCACAAGGTACTGGGAAGTTTATGGTTGTCCAGTCCCAGCAGAGCAGAGACCTCTGCCAAAGACTGCAAGGAGGACAACACGTCCCCAGCTTCAGGGGAGGTCACCCTGCTGCTGAACATTTCCTGTCCAGGGACAGGTCCTACACTTTTGATTGGTGAGTGAGTGAGTGGGTCCAGTGACACTGTATCCCTGAAGGCACAAGGTGTGGGAAAAGCTATGTTCCTGGTCTGGCAAAGCAGAAACCCCTGGCTGGACTAGGAGAAGGAGGAGTTGTCATTATCTCTGGCTGGAGAGGAGGCCATTCTGCTGCTGACTGGTTCTGTCCCTGGGGTGGAGCCATTCATCGGTGGGATGGCCTCCCTTGCAGACAGGGGCTTTCCCTCTTTGCAGCCCTGGCCACAGGGGTCTCTGGTGTGCCCTGCCTGGACCCCAGCCTTCCCCGTACCTTGTGCATGCAGTAGGGTAGCCACTTAATGTTTCTGGAATACAGAACATTCTGGCAGTTCCAGGAATGGAGGAACATATTTTGATAAACTCACTGATTTATTAAACAAAGGGAAGTATTATCTGTAGGTAGTGAATTGAACTGATTTGTTTCTGGTCACTATGTCTTTCAGGATTTTAGAACTGATAGATCTCATTCTCTTTCACCTTGTTTTTATTTGTAAATTCAAAGAAAGCAAGCTTTCCTGCTTTTTTCAACTTCCAATTGCTTTCTTAACTTTGAATGAATCAGTCATTGAACGGAACTAGTTGAATAAAATGAAGTGAAGAAAATATTCTCCCTGCACCTACAGAAGAGGTTACAGTTATCAAAAGCTTTCTTAGCACTTCAACAAACTCTGGCTGTGGGTGCCGAGCAAGTGACTTCGACTAGTTCAGTGAGCTGACTTTCTTTAACACTTAGCAACCAGCTTGTAATGTTTAATATGAATTTTAAAAATAATTTTAAGTTGATGTTAAGGTATTCAAGTTCAAGATCTGTCATTATGCTGGTATTTGTTATATAGTAGGTGATTTGGGGGATAGGACAAACTAAGTGTTAAATCCTTCCTTAGAAGGTTGCATCCTTTTAGATTCAAATTCTGAGGACTCCCACTATATTGATATAAACTAGCAAGATTAGGCCTCTATGATTGCTCAGTCACAGTACAAGAAAATAAGTTTTTACAGGAGGACTGAAACATTTTATTGAGGCTCAATTTTTAACTTTTTAAAAAAAAACCTACTGACTGGGATTGTGTAGCCTCGCCAGTTCATTGCCAATTATATTACCTTCTGGGGGCTTATCTGGTGTTTGAGTGTGGTGAATAGCTGCAAATAGTTTAAAGGAGTTTGCCTTTTGGTAGTTAATGTGAACTAGAGCTAGCCAGTAACGTGTACCTTGCTTGTGACATCTTTGTTTTCCAAAATCAGATATCTTTGTCTAACAGTGTGGGGGTGGGGGGAGGCAGAGAAGAGGGGAGGAGGGAGAATAGACTTTCCAGTCATTGTCTGCATGGGATGTCCTTTCTGTGTTGATAAAGTATATGGGTGTGCTTAGCTGTCTTACCGTCCCTTGAGTTAACTGCTCTCAAAAGTTCCAGACCCATTTAAGTCAAGTGTGTGGCATCCCTGGACTAATATGTTTAAAGAACCAACTACTGGTATTTAACAGTTTTAGTTCAACATGGAACAACCTGATATGGTATCCATGCTACAGACTAAAATGGTAACAACTGTAATGGTAAAATTGCACTGTAAATGCTTAATATTTTGGTGTTAATGGTTAAAGCTGTTTCATTTCCATGCTTATCTTCCTGAACTGTATTAAGTGTTTTGAGAGCATTAACTGAGTTTTCGTGATGAGGGTCACAAATCAATAGAACATGTATGGTTAAAAGAAAAAGGAAAAAATACTAAAAATCTGCGTACTTAGGCAAAAAGTATACAGTAATCTGACAAATACAAGCAATAGAAAAAAGTTAAATGTGCTGCTCATCCCTCTGACGTTTTACGGTGTAACACATGCTGGTTTTTTTTTTCTTGTCTCTTTGGGCAATTATACAACACCTAA
This sequence comes from Chelonoidis abingdonii, assembly GCF_003597395.2. Lineage (NCBI taxonomy): Eukaryota > Metazoa > Chordata > Testudines > Testudinidae > Chelonoidis > Chelonoidis abingdonii. The sequence continues at coordinate 274,329,053 of NC_133769.1, read as the reverse complement.
TTATTAAAGGCACGTACAGGAATGTTTAAAATGGAACCGAAATGTTGCTACTAGTACTTTTACTGAATCTGGAAATCTACTGTTGCTATAGAGATTAAATTAATTTCTTTTTAGCTGGAAGGAGAGAGGATTACCTCTGAGTATGCTGTCTGCCTTTATTTCAGCACCAGGAGCCTGGCTTTTGACCTCCTAACCTTAAACGTGAGCTGTCAAAGCTTGTGCATTCTATGATGTACACAATAGTTTAAAGAAAAAATGATTTTCATTACTGTTGGGCCATCTGTATTGACTTCTATTGTTTACTGGAGGGACTTCTGAATGACTTCAGAACTTGCATGGGGTAGTGATGTCGTAGTGTAGTCTGAAACCTGAGCTGCAATAGTAATCTTGATAAGTGTCTGATGGAAAAATTGAAACTTCTTGAACACAACATAAAGGAGCAGCGAAGTGCAGAAGCAAAATACTTTTTTTTTTTTTTCTGTTATTTATCTTTAAAACCTTTTGATTCCCCACTGGTGCCTGGCTGATACTGGTCAAATAAGTGCTCTTGCTTGCTAACTGGTGGAGGAGTACGATACTAATCAAAGCAACAAAGAGTCCTGCAGCACCTTAAAGACTAACAGATGTACTGGAGCATAAGCTTTCGTGGGTGAATACCCACTCTGACGAAGTGGGTATTCACCCGCGAAAGCTTATGCTCCAGTACATCTGTTAGTCTTTAAGTTGCCACATGACTCTTTGTTGCTTTTTACAGATCCAGGCTAACACGGCTACCCCTCTGATACTAATCAAGGCAACACTCTCTTGCTGTGTTCACTGCAAAGACCTTATGGTCTTGTAGCCCTTTTTCTCCCTTTCTCCCAAGTCAACTGCATTTTCTTAGGCTGAGTAAGAACTTGGGGATTTGTACCATTGAAGTGAGACCTACTTGGAGAATTTGCAAGATTGCTTCCTTTTATATAGATGTTTTTTGTTGAGACTGTTTTTGAGTATCTTAGCAATGAGCCTCTTAACACTTCTCTCTGGAGCCTGTTTCACAGGCTAATGTCTCATTCTCAGGAGGTTTTCCTTGTAAATGTCCTAAACGTCACCAGAAAACTTCTAGCTACTGTTCTAAATGGCTGTTCTTTCTCATAGGTGCTATCGCCCCTAAACTACTATGTTATGATCCCCACTGCTTAGAAATATATATGTATAACTCTAAGTTAAGCTTGCCTTACTTTTTTATAGGCAAAAATATGTGCTCTTATAGATGAGGGCACCAAACCCTGCCCAATGCTTTCATGATCTAAATGTAGTCCTAACTGAAGACAGAAAGAGACTGACTAGGAGAGCTGGGAGACAAAGTTTACAAATATAGGTCAAGCCTTCCAGCCAGTAATCACTTGTGAGTTTTGAGTGCATCTGTGTGGATTCTGCATGCAGAAGCATGTGGGATCTGAATCTTTGATCAGCAGTGATTTTGGACTGCACCTGCCCCATGCATGCCCAACTTCAGGCATAAAAGACAGAGTAACTGCAACCATCCCTCAGTGCCCTATTGCTGCTCATAACAATGAGCTAGAACTAAGTTGTGCCTGCCAGATACCCTTAGTGCATTTTCCATCAAATATAGCTTGCTAGGATTATTTCCCTATAAATTCCTCCTTTGTATTTTTTTAAAGAAAAATCTTTACTTAAATTTATTCCTAAAATTCACAAACCGAGCTCTCTTATTTTTTTTCCCTTTGGTGCTTTGTGCTGCAGTCACTTTAGTGGGAAGTTTAAAGCCTGTGAGCTTCAAATCCTGCCCACCTTGTGATCATCTCACCCCTCCACCCCCTGATAATCAGAGCCATTGTTTATTTTGCCTTGATGAGAGCCATGTGCCTGACCAATGTTCTATCTGCAAATCGTTCTTGAGCACAGGAAAATCAAGAGACACCTTGGTGAAATTATCTGTTGCAACAGTCTGAGGGACTCAGACCTCTAAGAGAGCACCTTCTATCTCTAAGTCAGGGTGTTTCAGTGCCCCCTTTAGCTGGGATACAACTGCCGAGTCTTGTACCTATAAGAAGTCTGACCCAGTACTGGCAAGGTAAAAGTCATGGTTGCCAACAACTACCTTGGTGCGATGGCTGCTCTGGTACTGAACAGAGGCAAAGTAGAGTAGAGCACTGGACCACACATAGTTCTTCTTCGAGTGATTGCTCATATCCATTCCAGTTAGGTGTGCGCGCCGTGCGTGCACGTTCGTCAGAAGACTTTTACCCTAGCAACTCCAGCGGGCTGGCAGGTCGCCCCCTAGAGTGGCGCCGCCATGGTGCCTGATATATACCCCTGCCGGCCCATCCACTCCTCAGTTCCTTCTTACCACCGTGTCGGTCGTTGGAACTGTGGAGCGCGGCATAGCTGTCCTCCACG
>NC_133769.1:274316617-274323185 GCF_003597395.2 Chelonoidis abingdonii | reverse complement strand
TTGACCTCAATACGCACTTGCCTGACTCTCTTGGGCCACATGGCGGCCTGCACGTTTGTCATGGGATACGCTCGGCTCCGCCTGAGGCCCCTCCAGTCCTGGCTCATTGCTCAGTACCGTCCGGCCAGGCATCCTTTAGACACGGTTGTCACCATTCCCCAGGACGTCTTAGGCTCCCTGCAGTGGTGGCTGGATCAGTCCGTGGTGTGCGCGGGGCTCCCGTTCCATCCGCCCCAGTCCTCGGTGGCCCTGACAACGGATACCTCAGACTTGGGATGGGGGGCCCATCTCGGTACCCTGCAGACCCAAGGCTGGTGGTCACCTCGCGAGCTAGCCCTCCACATCAACTTATGGGAATTGAGGGCAGTTCCCCTTGCTTGTCAAACGTTCCGTCAACAACTTCAAGGCCGTTGTGTTTTGGTATTCACCGACAACACAACGACCATGTATTATATAAACAAGCAGGGCGGCACGAGGTCTTCTCCCCTGTGTCAGGAGACCTTGAGGCTCTGGGTCTTCTGCCTAGCCCACTCCATTCATCTCATCGCGTCCTTTCTCCCGGGGGTTCAGAACAAGCTGGCGGATCATCTGAGCAGATCCTTCCTTTTCCACGAGTGATCCCTTGGCCCGGACGTCGCTCTTTCGCTCTTCCGGAGGCGGGGATGTCCCCGGATGGACCTCTTCGCGTCCTGCGGGAACAGGAAATGCCAGATGTTCTGCTCCTTTCAAGGTCTCTAACCGGGTTCGGTGGTGGATGCCTTCCTTATTCCGTGGACGACGCACCTGTTCTACGCTTTCCCACCGTTTCTGCTCATCCACAAGGTCCTTCTGAAGGTGCGGAGGGACAGGGCCCGCTTGATCATGATAGCTCCAGTGTGGCCCCGAAAGCATTGGTTCTCCATGTTGCTGGACCTGTCCGTGGCCGACCCTGTCCCCCTGCCTCTTCACCTGGACCTGATCACTCAGGACCACGGCAGGCTCCGTCACCCAGACCTTCAGTCGCTACACCTCACGGCGTGGCTCCTGAGTGGCTGACCTGGTCGGAAATGCGTTGCTCTACCCCAGTGCGACAGGTGCTCCTGGGAAGCAGGAAGCCTTCCACTAGAGCGACGTATTTGGCCAAATGGAAGCGTTTCACATGCTGGTGTGTGGATCGGAGCTTCCTTCCCACCAAAGTCTCCATCTCTAATATCCTTGACTACCTCTGGTCCCTCAAGCAACAGGGCCTGGCGGTGTCATCTCTAAGAGTTCACTTGGCGGCCATTTCCACCTTCCACCCAGGAGGGGATGGCCGCTCGGTGTTTTCTCATCCAATGGTGACTAGGTTCCTTAAGGGTCTGGAGTGTCTTTACCCCCAGATTCGCTGCCCTGCCCCTACCTGGGACCTGAACCTGGTTCTGGCCAGACTCATGTCCCCTCCATTCGAACCATTGGCAACTTGCTCCCTTCTCTATCTCTCCTGGAAGACCGCTTTCCTGGTGGCCATCACCTCCGCAAGAGGGGGGTCGGAGCTCCGGGCCCTCACGGTGGTTCCCCCGTATACGGTTTTCCACAGGGACAAAGTACAGCTGAGACCGCACCCTGCCTTTCTCCCCAAGGTGGTCTCAGCCTTTCACATCAACCAGGAGATCTTCCTACCTGTCTTCTTCCCGAAACCCCATTCGTCTCGCAGGGACCAACAGCTGCACTCATTGGACGTCCGTAGGGCGCTCGCCTTTTATATAGAGCGAACCAAGCCGTTCCCCAAAACCCCCCAGCTCTTTGTGGCAGTAGCTGAACGTGTTAAGGGGTTGCCTGTCTCATCTCAGAGGATCTCCTCGTGGGTGACGTCCTGCATCCGGGCCTGTTATGACTTGGCCCAGGCCCCTCCGGGCCACATGACTGCGCACTCTACCAGGGCTCAAGCCTCATCGGCGGCTTTCCTTGCCCACGTGCCCATCCAGGAAATCTGTCGGGCAGCGACCTGGTTCTCCGTCCATAYCTTCGCTTCCCACTATGCCCTGGTCCAGCAGTCCAGAGATGACGCGGCCTTCGGCTCCGCCGTGCTATACGCTGCGACATCTCACTCCGACCCCACCGCCTAGGTAAAGCTTGGAAATCACCTACTGGAATGGATATGAGCAATCACTCGAAGAAGAAAAGACAGTTACTCACCTTTGTAACTGTTGTTATTCGAGATGTGTTGCTCATATCCATTCTGCACCCGCCCTCCTTCCCCACCGTTGGAGTAGCCGGCAAGAAGGAACTGAGGAGCGGATGGGCCGGCAGGGGTATATATCAGGCGCCATGGCGGAGCCACTCTAGGGGGCGACCTGCTGGCCCGCCAGAGTTGCTAGGGTAAAAATCTTCCGACGAACGTGCAGGCGCGGCGCGCACACCTAACTGGAATGGATATGAGCAACACATCTCGAAGGACAACAGTTACAAAGGTGAGTAACCGTCTTTTCCCAGCACCAAGCTTGCTCCTCAAAGAAAATAAAAGTTTGAGAAGCCTAAAAAGTGCTGCTTGCCTTCACTCTTTTCCTGAGAACTGAGCACAAAGTGCTTACAGAGGCAAGTGACACTTGTTCAGACTCTAATTTGGCACCAAAGTCCCTCATGGCTAGTCTGGGACCTACATCCAGTATTGGTTGCTTGACTCTGAATACTGAGGTACTGATGGAGACAGCATTATCATTTGAGGCACCAATAGACCATATAGACTTATTGCTGATGGAAGCTACCTCCTTTCTTTTACTTTCATCTGTACTAAGGTTGCTTCATCTGGTGCAGACTATGATATCTCAGTGCTCAATATTGATACTACCTGAAACATCAGTACCAGTGGTAGAAGCAATCTGCGTCTCCTTCTCCTGACCACACTTTTCCTCCTCACTCCCCAAATTCAGCTGGGGATTTTTACCCCCTCGCTCACCAAGATCAGGAGATGGATTTCATTATTGTCCAAAAGGAAGAAAGTTTCTTAGAGAACAAGAGGCAAAAGAAGGCGTACACTGACACTACCTATCAAGATAACATTCTTCAAAACCCCTTGCAGCGTGTGTTCATTCTGTTAACCTCTATTTTAGTATTTTTCTCCTTGTTAATACTTGTTCCATTATAGTAATAGGAATAGACATTGGATTTATGAAGCAATAATTGGAAACATCATCCTTTTCGTTTCTAAAGACTGGAGAAAATTAAATACAGTACTTAGCTTGCTGCATTTCTCCAGCTGGTCATGACTTTTTCATAATTGCCACCAATTGTATAGTTAGTTCACTAATGATCAAATTTTTCATATATTTCCCTATCTGCAATTTAATAGCTTTTTGTAAGGGTTTTCTTGTTTTCTACTCATCCATAATTTTCTTTTTTAAATTGATAAACACTGTTTATGAGATCAGTGCGTCACTGATTTTTTAAACCATTCTCATGCGTTGATGGGCCTGCTTTCTTTAACTTGTTTTTATTAATAGAGCTGCTAAATTATTTTTGGTATTTTCCCTGGATTATATTTAGAAGGGCCCTTTCACAAACATCTTTTCCCTCAAAGCTTTTACTCTGTTCTCTATCTGCTTTCCTTTGCAGTACAGACTTTTTTTACCCTAGATCTTGCAGCAGCCCTTAAGAAACCAGGCTGGATGCTGCTTATTCTTTTTATTCTCTAAGGAATTGTTTTAATGTTTGTATCTTTTTTTCTTCAGATTCCCCATCCCACTTCAATAATTGCTGGTTTTAATATGTGCCTCTAATTAGATCTTAGTCATCAATTATTTTCCTCCTTCAAAACTCTGTTTTCTGAAATATACACCATTGTACTACTATATTGTCTGAATGAATTCCCTGCTATGGTGAATTCAAGTATCTTATGACCACTGCTTCCCAGCTTCCCTATAATTTTCACTTTTTTTTTCTAAAAAGTAGATCTGGCACTTTTGAATCTCTGCATATTTGCACATATTTGTTACACAATGGATGTCTGCATAATGAAAATCCTCTGTTGATGTAATATTGTGTCCTTGAGTTCCTTATGAGCTGGTCCATGAATTTTAGATTTCCTTTTCAAGTCTGGTGGTCTTTAGCAGATGCTCACTTTGGTTTCTTCTTTTTTTGTTGCTTTTTCTAATCCAAACAATTGACTGCTTGTAAATTGATCACAGTCACTTTTGTAAAGAAAAAGCTGTTCAACCTTAAATTGCAGAGCAGCTAAGATGCTGTTCCAGAATGATGATGGGGTAATAGACGGTTTCTCTCCTCTGCATGTATGTCAGTTTTCTGTGGTATTGTTTCATTTATTGTGATACGCTGAAAAGCAGCTGTGACACTGGCAGGCCAACTAACCAGTGTATGACCCATAGCAACTTAACAAGAGACATTACAGTTGTATCAGGACAATTCACTTGTATGTGAACTTCAGAGAGATGTGCTAGACCAGCAATCATTTACTTATTCGTTGTAGTAATAGAAATCCAGGGTATATGCTACATAGATGCAGCACCCCTGGGCTCCTGGCCACAGGTTCTGCATGCCTGGGCTCCTGGCCTCAGCTCTGGGGTAGGGGGTGGGGTGGATAGGGGTAAGGAGGCTGGCTTTCAGCACCCCCACTATTAAAAAAGTTCCAGCATCACTGATATGCTAAGTGTATTTGTCTTTATTTTTCTTACAGCCTGTTAGAAATTTATCTGTATAAACAAATTAACTTTTAAATGCTAAATCATTTTCTATCTTAATTTCTTTATATTATGTACGTGACTGTATTCTGTTAACCTTAAGATCAAAGATGTGGTATACTGCAGGAAACTAATACAGGCAGTCCTCAACTTACGACGAACGGCACTTCCGACATTTCTGAATTGACACCCTGATTCGACTTATGACAACTGGTTTCAACTTTGACACTCCGTCCCGCAGTGGAGTGGATTGCGGTTCCAAGTTACGACGTTTTGACTTAAGATGCAATTTTCAGGAACCAATTGTGTCGTAAGTTCAAGGACTGCCTGTAATATTATCTACATTGTCTTCAGCTTAACTACCTCTGTTATAATGAATGACTAGCTTTGTCTGTAGCTTGGCTGGAGAGGTATACACAGATAACTCACAAAGAATATGTATATCCTGTATGGCCAAAAGAGAAATACTGGAACTGGAAAATACCCTGGATAGAGGTGAAGGAAATGGCCTGGGACAAGGAAATAGAGAGGGCTGGGGCTTAAACTACATCCCCACTTCCTTTTTGGAGTCCCAGTCTCCAGCTCCCAGCAAAGGATAGGTGGGATCTTCCTTTTAACAACATTTTGTTAAGGTGGGAGCTTCCTACACACCCTAAAAATAGAACAGTTTGTCCATTCCAACAATCTTCTAATGTTATTTTTCTACTTTGTAGAGAAGAAAACAGAAATGAGAAAAGATGTAAAACTTAGTTTAATGGACTTCCCTAGTTGAAATCTACAGCTCAGCCACATGTGCACTTTTTCTAGAGCATGTTGCAGTTTGCAGGGTGCCCTAGAGCTGATTCTGAACTCTAACTGCACATACAGTAGAATCTCAGAGTTACTAACGCTTTGGGAATGGAGGCTGTTCGTAACTCTGAAGAGTTCATAACTCTGAAGAAGACACTATGGTTGTTCTTTCAAAAGTTTACAACTGAATGTTGACTTAATTCTGCTTTGAAACTTTACTATACAGAAGAAAAATGTTGCTTTTAACTATCTTAATGTAAATGAAACAAACACAAAACAGTTTCCTTTCCTTGTCAAATCTTTTTTTTCTGTCTCTTTACTTTTTTTAGTAGTACTGTGTTGTATTTGTGTTTTTTATTTGCCTCTGCTGCTGCTTGCGTAATTTTGATTCCAAATGAGGTGTGTGGTTGACTGATCAATTCATAAGTCTGGTGTTTGTAACTCCGAGGTTCTACTGCACTTATTTTATAGTCCATTTCGCTTTCAGGTTAAACCCTTTAGTGTTTGGGTTCCACATATTGCAAGAACTGCTTTGACAGACAAGAATAATCAAACTCTGGTGACAGAGATACTACTATCAGATAGATATGAGATACCCCTCAGAGAATTATATAAACCTAATTTTGTAATAACATTGCATTTTCCCCCAAAAAGTTTATCTGCATTATTTTATTCTAAAGGTAGTGTGTTTCTGTAAAACTAATTATATGCAATATATGAAAACATATCTCATAATAATTCTTAATTATATGCACTCATTTAAATATACAGGTGCAAAGCTCCAAAGAGATGCATATTTGAATGCTACATCACACTTTGATACAGGGCACTACACTGTTCTTTTATTTAAATGTGAATTTACTGCTGTTTTTGTAGTTGTTTATGGTTGTATTTAAAACAAGGAAATGCAAAAATCCTCTAAATGCAATATTATGCACAACTCAGGGATTTCAAAATTATAATAACCATAATGACAATGTTTCTGCCAAATGTCATGTATATAGTGAGGCAGACATTTTATAATCTGCAGACTGATACATCATACTGCCATCTGTATGTGTGAGTAGGATGAGCTATGTGAATCATAACTCAATTTCCTTACCTTTTGAGAGTTTAATTTTCATAAT